>NW_027107159.1:2029124-2038424 GCF_000696795.3 Halyomorpha halys
TAAAAGGGGGGGATCGTCTAATGGGGCGAATAGAAGCTAAGAAATCGGAAATTCTGCATAAAAAAGGAAAACCAAATAATTACAAGGCTTTTATATAAAAAATAAGAAAGAAACTGAAATATATGTATGAGAAATATATGTTTCTCCATTTATATCAACGATCTTCCTGATTCCATTCACCACGCACAATACCACCTATATGCAGACCATCTCGAAATCTATCTGTCCTTCCATCCCTCCGAGATGCTCAAGGCCATCCAAAAGATACAAAAAGATATTGACAGCATGGGCGTTTAAGAATGATTTGAAGCTGAATGCTGAAAAAACGAAGGCCATTCTTATTGGTTCCAAGCACCTCCTTCCCCTCCCTTACTGTCCTCTACTCTTCCTTAACAACCAACCGATTCACTTCTATCCTACAATAAAAAACCTTGGGGT
This sequence comes from Halyomorpha halys, assembly GCF_000696795.3. Lineage (NCBI taxonomy): Eukaryota > Metazoa > Arthropoda > Insecta > Hemiptera > Pentatomidae > Halyomorpha > Halyomorpha halys. The sequence continues at coordinate 2,029,563 of NW_027107159.1, forward strand.
CACCTTGGACCAACACCTCTCCTCGAATAATCACATTTCCCAAATCACACGCAAATCCATAACTGTGCTCAAACAGTACCTAAGATTCCGTGACTCCATTCCTCAGAATTCCCCCATTCCAGGGCTATCTGCAGGACTGGAGTTGAGGCTGAAGAGACTCATGAATTGCTTTGTAAGATTTATCTTTGGGTTTCCAAGGCGCTCTCAGGTCTCCCGCTGGTATACCGAGTTGAAGTGGCTCTATCCAATCTCCCGAAGGTAATACCTCCTTGGTGTTTTCCTATTCCATGTTCTTAAAATCAAAAAACCTACCTATATCCTTGATTTCCTTACTCTTCGTTCATCCATCCACTCATTAAACACTAGATCCCAACCGATTGATTTATATATGCCCTCCTATAAAACCGTCTTCTTTAGCAAATCATTCGTCATACGTGCAACCTCCTTCTGGAATTTTCTTCCCATCTTCATTCGCCAGGCCTCATCCATTCTTTTCTTTAAACAACACCTATTCCTTTATTTATTGAATAACCGAACCTCCACATCTTTGTAATCAAATAAATAGGCAGGTATTGATTAACATTATAAACAGTAGTAAAGCCAATATACCAATGTAATTTCATTTTACTAAATGTAAATGTTTGCCAGATAAAAATTTTAATATATGAACCATATATTTATTCTTAAGGGACATATGTCCCAGAATAAAATTATTTTTTCATTCATAAGGATATAATAATATATATGTATATCTAAAAGTCTGTAAAAACCAAAGATTTTCCTAGGCAGTTGAAAATCGGATAAAAATTGTTCAACGATTTTATATTCTCCCCTCCCCCTTCCCAAACAATTGTAGCGACGCCCTATATATATACACACAATAGGTAAGGTCTTTTTGAAAAATTAATTAAAACATTAAAGTTTATATTAACTGTTAAATATAAATAGTAAAATGTGCATTACCTGATAAGTAAATATAAAATAAATACGTTGAATCTATTTTCAGGCTATAGAGTCAAAGTATTATAATTTATATTATAATATGTTATCATAAATATGTGATATCTAATATTTTTATTTCGTAATATATATTCTAATATTGAATATCTAACACTGAAGACGGTAGAGTTATATAAACTAAAAAAGTAAAAGTAGCCGTGAGTAACTTCGGTCTTAAACATCAAAAATGTCTTAAATATTGATAATTTATTAGTTAGTTTTTTCGTGTATTATAACCTAAACTTTAACTAAAGGGGGAAAGAAGTAAATGTGCAGGGACAGAAATTTTCCCTCCTGAAAAGCGATTAATATTATATTAAAATGAACTAAATTAAAGAGTCATCGTCTATACTCGGGTTTCTTCGGGTTATCGAAGTACACTCGATTTTGAAATGGTTCACGCCTTTTTGGGGGACCTCAAGTAAATAATTACTTTTTTTCTTTTTTAATTATCTTATTCGAAATCTTTGTGAAAATGTTTGTGCTAGATGCATCTCCCTAGCCATGTCTATTAAACCATCACGTCTGTATAGTTTAAAGACGGACTGAGAGAGATGCTCATTAAAGGGTTTTTATTATAATTTTCAACGTTCATTTTCATCTAATTTTTCTAGGCGTTTACAATTTTAATTTCAACATAACAATATACAAATTTATCTATAATTATAAAAAAATTATAGGCCCAATTTTTCACCCATAAGTAAAATTTATCATATCCTTCAGTCCTTAGCACTGTCATTTTTAACTTTTTAAATTTATTTTTTCTTTAGACACGTCTAACTATTTACAATACCATAGCCTCATTGCTGAACAGTGAGAGGTCTCTACTAGAGCTAGCTCTGAACAGAACTTTTGGTTGTCGAACCAAATATTCCAATAAAAAAAAATGTTAAGTCCCAATAATTTGCAATATTTTAATCCTACAACTACTTTGCAATCTACGGAAGCCGAATCTACAAAGGTTTTCCGAAAAATGTTTTTCTGATGCTTGTATAGTTACGAGGTAAGCTTCTCTAATTACTAGCTCTAAAAATATGTGAACAGGACAATTTTTCATTCAATAAAAACGTGAGTCAGAGCGTAGCAATTGTGACCATGACTGTACAAATAAACTTTAGATTTAAAACATGTACGGTTTATTTTTTTGTTCAATTTATTGCCGAAGAAACAAAATATCAAAATAAATTAGGGCTAATGATTTTTGTTAGAACATACTTTAAACAATGTTTTATAAGTTATATCTTACTCTTTATTTTAAATAAACCTGAAAATTTAGCATTTTTATTTGATTCAGCATCTCACTCAGAGAAAAATATTTACAATGACCAAAGAAAATATATGCACACCTTGTCTTTTCTTTATATTACAAATTTAAATAATAATAAAATAGTTTGAGGTTCCTTAATAAAAAGTACAATTAAAACTAGTTAAAAAAACAGTACAAATTCAATTAAAAGTATTGATCATAATAAAAATTTATTTAAACCTAATATAAATACACAAGAAAAAAAGAATTTGCACACTATGTTTGCTTACTTGCTCCTGTTTGTATGCTTGAGTATAATCCTATTCTTTTCTATTAGTATGTATAGTATTCTATCTATTATAAAAAAAAATTGATTCTATTAAGTTCGTTTTAATTTAACCAATCCTAATGCCAAAAACAAGTGAACTAAGTTCCGCTACTCGTGAAAGTCGTAATTTGAATATTATTGCGAAAATCGTATCGCGAAATAGCGGATTTGTCTGTTATTAATTTGCCTACCGTCAGATACGTAATTAAGAGATTTGAAGAAAGAGGCATAACCAAAGAAGAGGCATACTCCAAATAACCGGCGCAAAGGACGTCCAAAAAAAGTAAATGAGAGGAAGAAAAGAAAAGGCGATAAAAAAACCCAGGAGTTAGTGTGGGTGTCCTAGCTAATATGGTCGAATCGACTTCTGGGCTCTGTGTGAGCACAACAACAATTGGAAATGTTTTAAATTTAAATAAATTAATTAAATTGTTTGGATTTGACGGCAGAAAGACGATATGGTGAAGAATTCAGGAAGAAAAACGTCTTAATTACTGTAAAACATGGAGGTGGGAGTGTAATGGTTTGGGGAATTGTGGGGTTTAAAATGGTATAGGAAATACCTCTTGCTTATTGAAGAGATTTTAAAGGTTATGTCAAGATTTTGCGCCATTACTTCCTAGCCAGTGCAGCCAAATTAGAAATTCAAGATCGATATATTTTTATGCATGATTATGATCCGATACATACAGCAAACAAAATCTAAAGGATGATTAATATTCAACATTCGCCAACAGCTTCATATCCCTTCACAATCTCTAGACTTAAACATAATTGAAAATTTGTGGCATATTTTAAATAAAAATGTTTGAAAACGACACAACCTCGAGGATCTTTTACAGCAAGAATGGAAACAAATTAACACAGATTTAATTAAAAACCCCTACCACTCAATGCCGAGTTTACAAGCGGTAATAGATGCCAACGGACTTAATATAAAATATTAAATTTAAAAAAATATAATAAAAAGCAAGGCTATGTTTTTGTTATTTTAAAAAAGAAGTTTTTCATTTGAATTTTATTTGTAGTTATAAATATAATTTTTATTTTTGAAGTAATAGGGTTTTTTTTTAAATAGCATAAATTCATAATTTAATAAAAAAAAACGTGGTGTGCAAATACATTCTACATTCACTGTAGACAAATATTATCACACTTTGATGACGAAGAGTGGAATTTATACATTTATTGAGATCCTAGGAACTGTGATATTGAAATTAAGTTAATTGATTTGTTTTGTTTTTTTGTTCTTTCCTTAAATTTTGAAAATTGTTTATTTAATAGCTAATAATAATTGACTCAGTGTGAAACTTTTAGGTTTGTATTTATTTCCTACTTAATTACTTAAGATGAAGATATTTTTGAAAATGTTATAGTATTTAAGTGATTTAAGTAATTAAGTGGTTTAATGTATATTCAGTTCATTCATGGTTAACAATTTTCATTGTTTATCAAGAAATTTTCGATATTTTTTTTTCATTTTTGTTGATTACATAATATTGCGATAGTCTATAACTGTCTGTCTTAATGTTCCATTTATTTATTTTTTTTAATGAAATGTAGGAGACACAGTGGGGAATAAAATTTTTCACATACCGTTTTTTCTTTATATAACGAATTGAATATAACAGACAATTCGCTTGAGTTTATCCAATAAAACTTCTTAAATAGGAGTATAAATTAAACTAAAAACTTTGATCATAATAAAAAATAATTAAAGATAATATAAACGTCAGGAAAAAAGTACTTGCACACTTTGTTTGTTTGTACATACAATAAAAAAGTTTGTTTATTTACTTCCTATCAGTATTCTAAACTATTTCAATCTAGGAAGATCCACATACTTTTAACTGCTTAATAAAGCCAAAACAAGTAAACTAATTTTATTGCACCAAAGGTGTTTTATTGGGCAACCAACAAAAATCTTACCGTAAAATATAAAATATCTTGGGTATGCAGTTTTCTTCAGTGTACGTGATTTGGTTAACGAGACTAAACTGCTAATAACCGGCGCAAAGATCTTCCCAGGAAACTAAATGAAAGAATAACTTCCCCCTTTGGTAATAATATAACTTAATAATAGTAATAAAAATGACTGATTCTGGTATAAAATGTTTGTGGATTCATGGTTTATATATATTGCAGTATTGGTGAATAGTAAAAAAAAACAGACTAATATGTTCTATTTAATTTAATTTAGTTTTTTTCCTTTTATTTTTTTAAAAATCCTACACTTAGGTTTGTTTTAAATCATACCATGCCCTTTAGCATAGATGTAGTGTTAAATCTTAAGAACGTGAAAATGTATACATTCTCCAAAAACGTCTCTAATCAATAAGTAAAATGTATTTCAGGTTTCTTGTAGCCCGGTATGCTACAGGGATTGATCACCTGATTAGCCAACATTGGCAGGTTGCATTGGGTAGGTTGTGATCCTTCGTCCCTAAACACTCCGAGGAGGAAAATATAAGAAAGATGCTATTGATCTTGAAGAAAATCCAGCATACCTCATTAGACTCAAGAGAGGAGATTGGAAAAATATACAGATACAATGAATGATTAAATAAATTAGTTTTCAAGGTGTTTAAATAATGCAACTGTCAAAACATCCAACATTTATTAGTATTTCTTTGTGACTTAAAAAATAGAAACAAGACAGTTAATGTTTCCAAGGCTACAGTCTAATAACGAAAGAGGTATCACATGTTGTAGTCATACAACGATTGCAGTCAAAGTTAACAAGATTGTCAATGCCTAGGCGGCACTCTGTTATCATCCTAAATTCTTTTTTTTGTCTGACTCTCTAATTTCGTTCAGCAGCTGCTCAGTCTCGGTGGCTCCCCAGAGCATGGCCTCGTTGAGAGGGGTCAGTCCTTCGTCGTTGAAGACGTTGTAGTTGGCTCCCCTGTCCAGAAGGATCCGGACTGCATCTAGGTTATTGGCTCTAGCCGCCAGGTGCAGGGGGGTGCAGCTGTCCGAGTCCAGCGGGTCCACCTCCCCCACGCCACGGGGGATCGCTCCCAGGCGGGTACCCTCCGATCTTCGCCGGTCGGCCATGAGGTCCAGTAAGAAGGTCAGCATCGCCGCATGCCCTCCAGCTGCTGCTACGTGAAGTGGAGTCTGTCCCTTGAAGTTCTTCGCAGTTATTTTCGCTCCATGTTCTGCCAGCCAACTGCAATAATCATTCATCAATCAATTATCTTCTAAGCTAGGTTATGGTCTTTAGCTTAGCAGACTCACCTTAGAGTTTCGACGTTACCCATACTAGCGGCCAGATGGGCGGCAGTGTTGCCGTCATCCCTGGCAGCAGATATGTTACTGCCGGCGTTCAGCAGAAGGGGCAGCACTTGGAGCTGTCCGTACTCGGCGGCGTAGTGGAGCGGAAGGGAGCCTCCAGGGCCCCGTAGGTCGCAAGGCACACCAATGGACAACAGCTCCTCCACGCCTTGGTTATGTCCCGCCTCTGCGAACCGATGCAGCAAAGTATAACCTTCGACGTCGGGTTTGCAAGCGTGAAACATAACTTCTGTAGAACTGATATTCGGAGGAAGTCCTAGACAACGTTTCGCCGCTGCTAATTCGTGAGTAGGAACTACCAGATCTGGGATTGCCTAAGAGAAAAAGGGGAAAAAATTTTGATTGTGAAAACTTAATAGAAACTACAAAATGGTATACTAAAGACAAATTATATTAAATGATAAAAATTATGTTTCATTTTCATGGTGGAATTGGAAAATTGTATTCTAAAAAAGCTCTAGAAGTGTAAAAAATAAGAACTATCATGTAGTGAAGTAATTTGTTTTGGTTGCTTTTATTAGACTGTTGAAGTGAGATGTGCTGTCTTTAAGTGGCCTAATCTTTTTCTGTCCAGATGATATCTGAATCGGCAGAACACTGGCTAGTTAATTTATTTACTAGCACATGACATAAGGCCTTGTTTAGCGTTTTAGCAAATCCCAAAAGAATAAGAACTGGGAATAAGATTCAGGACATTTTCAGAGTGAGCCATTTGGTCGTCTGTATTTAGTTAGTTTTTGTTTTTTCGAGGTTGTTAGAATAAGATGTACTAATTCTGATCTATTCAGTTAACCTTATGTTATTAAGATAAACGTAACGAATAATATTTATAGTAAAATCATAGTAATTATACTGTTTTTTCTCAAGAAATTACTTATTATAGTAAATACTGAATTGTTTAGGAGTGTAATGTACTTTTATTGATCAACAATTTTATGATGTTATGTTTTCCAGTTATATGGAATAACTTTAATTAGTAAATTAATTACTGCTATCTGAAAAACGTGAGTTGTATATCCCGATAATTATATTAATCTATTCTAAAACTATCTCAGGAAATGTCCTTTAAGGACTTATTGGATCATGGAGTCATAGAATAAAAAATATATGAGGAAAAGAACTAATTATAAATAGCATCTCCTAATAACAAATAAATAAAAAAGAACAAATAAAGTATAAAATATTTATATTTATAAATTACTAATGAAATTTATAATGCGTCGGAGGTCGGATGGATTGTTTGTTTTTGATTAGTGGCGCCAAACTTCATAGGTTATCAACGCCATTTATATTTTATTTAATTTTGCTAATATTCGTTAAATTTTGTTTATTTTTTTATGTCGGATGGATTAAAACTTGTAGAATAGACTGGATTTGGTTGTAAGAAGGGTATTGGAGGAATGGATAAAGAATTATTAGAAATTAAAAGCGCTTAGGATCGGGAGAGAAAGAAATCCTTTAGTCTTCCATTCAGGCCAAATACATCGGTACACATACATTGCTACATTACACAGCATACTGATCAATCCGTGATCGGATATACATAAATTACACCTGAATTACATAGTAATAGTACAAAATAAATTACATAGAAAAGATCAAGCACCTTACCAAATGTAAAGGTGCGGGATACGTGATCCGGAAATTGGTTAGCACGTTATCTTGACTTGCACTTGACGCAATAAGAGCAAAATTACTGAGGAAATCAGTTCGACGCTATAGCAACGATCTACTTTTCACTGATAATCAGTAATAATAATTTATTAATTATTATAATTAGTCATTAAAGCTCATCTCATCGACCCGTAAGTGAATAGTTAAAATACTACCGCAGTATTCCCATACTTACCTACATCACCCGTATACGAATAATTCTGAAAGTATACGGGTGGGAGAAAATAGAAGCCCAAGTTCTTTTTAACCATCCACAATGAAAAATGATGGAATGAAAGATTGAATGATTAAATGTATAAATTAGTACAAAATTTTGTGATGAATATTTATTATTGCAAAAAATTGCGTGCGTTACTTCTACCGAAACCAAATTTCGAAGAAGTAAGGAGGGAAATGATTCGGCAGGCTGTGTAAATGAAGGGGTTTTGTGGGAATGGACCGATTATTTAAATTAAATAAGGTAAGAGATGTATGATAGATGGGATATTGGATACGTCGGTAAAGGAAGGATACGAAGATATAATTGTATGTTAAGAAGTAACTACAGCACTGTATGGAATCTGTAGAGTGAGCATCACATAGATGCGTCGTACAAAGCACTAATCGGTAATAAGTGCTTACTTGAAATCATCAGAAGAAACTCCGAGAGCAACATCAGTTCATGTGTGGGGTCTTACGGAAGTGACCAGGAGCCGATGGGCTTCAAATAGAAACAGGTGACGGGTAATATTATGACGCTTTAAAGTGTTCAAAGTACGACGCTACATATAAAATACATTATGACTGTGTATTCCATAGATATTTCCCATAATAATATATAAACAATTACTTTAATTACCTCTAAACAAAGATCGTCATCTACATTGTAATTGACGTTTGTGTTCTTGTATTCGTCCACAGTCTTCTTCGAGGATCCGTTTTTATCTGTCAGACCAGTGAACATCCTGAGGCTGTGTCCCGATACATTCAGTTCCTGGACAGGATGGCAATATTAGTTTGCTTGAATTGTTTTCATGAGAGTGGACATGGTCGGAGGATGTATGGTAGACAGTAGAATTGAATAATGGATTCCAAACGATACAATTGGAAAAGAAAGGTTCAGTAGTCTGTTTAACTCTGAAGGCCAAGAATGGGTTGTGCGGAAAAGGATCGATGATTTGGACTGAAAATGTTTTGATGTATAGTAGGTTGGTTGATGGTAGGTAAGATTGGAAACGTTGAAGGAAGGATGATAAGAAATAATTATGAAAGTAAGAAGCATAAAGCCAATACAGTACTAAAGTAAGAAGCATAAAGCCAATACAGTACTAAAGTAAGA
>NW_027107159.1:2038504-2047322 GCF_000696795.3 Halyomorpha halys
GCATAAAGCCAATACAGTACTAAAGTAAGAAGCATAAAGCCAATACAGTACTAAAGAACAAGAAAGAAAGACAGAGGTGTCCCTCAGGATCCCAAAGCAACTCACAAACCACTTTCATTTTTTCTCGAAATCCTTAGGGGCACCTATGAATACAACAGTAGTCAAAGTGACAAAGTGAGGTATTGTTAAGGAGGTAACACTTATGGGTATCAAATGGAATTAGGAATCGAAGATAATTGTTATGCTTCATGGTAGAGAATATAAAACAAGACATATCACAGTATTTCTCAGAGATATAACCGTGATAATAGATTTTAGTAATGCATTAATAATTAAATTAATTACCTCTAAATATAGTTGGTCAGCAATATCGTCGTCGAAAATATCCTCAGGCTTTTTACAAGACCCGTATTTCTTCGTCAGCCCAGCGAATATGATAAAAATGTATCCCGGTACATTGAGTCCCATGTTATCCAACGCAATGAGAACCTTCCTGACCTCCTCTTTTTGGAAGTTGAAGTCCTCCCTCAGCCATACTTCGAGATATGGCGACCTAAGCTGTTCTACACTAGCTGCCAAATATAGGAGTAGCGAGCACGTGTGGAGGTCTTGGGCGAGGAGGGCATCGAACAAGGCGAGGAGGAAGGCCTGGGCAGTGGTCAGCTCCCTCAAGGTGATATCTAACCTGTACACGGAGGCTCCTGCTACCCGAACCACTGCATTCTTGGTCCTGAGGGTCAGGAGGGAGATGAGGTGTTCTGCTGTCCGTCCGATTCCTTCGCCCTCTGTCACTTCCATCGCCTCTGCAATAATAAAAAACTTACATTGTATTTTGAAAAGAGTAGGATAAATACAAACTTGTTTTACCATGGAGTCCGTACAATACAGTTCTTTATAATAATCAAAGACATAAATTGAATTTCGACTTTTCTGTCTCGGAATTCAACTGTTGTGAACACGACGCAGGCCAGGACCATATTAAATATAAATAGGCTATAAGACCAAGGTGACCTAATAAGGAACGTTGTTTACAGAAAAATTGCATTTAGTTCGGATTAAAAACGTTTCGGCCAGAATTTCTAGCCTTCACCTGGGTTAAGAACATATTTATACTTTGTTTCTTTGTTCTAGTATTTTTATTTACACGTTTCATTAATGAATTATATTTTCTTTCTCTTTGTTTTTCCACATACTGTAATCTTATAATTATTAAATTAAAATATTAATATTTCTTTGCACTATATAACTTTGTATTTTTATTTACTTAATTATTTCATTTTACTTACATATTTAATTACCAGTATATACATTTAATTTCCTACTTATTTTGTTACTTTGTTTATAATAATTTTTATTTTGTACAATTATTTACTTTAATTATTCTATATATTCTTTTATTCATTGATTTTTACCTTGTTTTTAGTTCTTAGCCCTGATACAGGCTAAAAATTCTGGCCGAAACGTTGGCACGTATAAATAAGTTTTTAAACTTATTCGTGTTATTCTCTGACCACACACTCAACAATCTTCCCCTGATAAAGTGAATGTAATGTAAATTATACTGTAAAATGAAACAACACATGCAGTACTATCTTATCTCGAAATAGATTTTACCTTTTTCCTTATTGTATTTTAACTGTAATGATTTACATCACGTGAATCGATTGATATTTAGTTTTTATAAATTAAAAAATGTGTGTTACAATAGATACAATCCATTGGTATATTGGTTAGTAGCTTTCACCCCATTTTTATTGTTATTTTCTTTACTATCACATTAATTTTTTTTTTCAGAAATTATAATTTTTTTGAACATTTCTCTTTCATTACGTTTTCTAATCACCAACTTTCCTCCAAATTGGACGAACTTTTATCGAAATATAATAATAAAAATAGTCTTTATTTATTCTGGGATTGATCCCTTAGAATAATATAAAGGCGTCAAAATTAGGCTTTAGAGCCTTAGAGTAAAATAAAAAATAAAAATGAAATTAAAATATAATAAAATAATGAATTTGAAAAGATAAAAATGAAAACGAATAATTAACAGAATATATAAAATAAGAATAGATTATTTGTTGTAATAAAACCATATGTCACATCATGAAACATATGATGACTGACACTTCTGTTAATAAATAAAAAAAAAAAAAAATAATCAAATACAATTAAACTAAAAATAATAAATGAAAAGGTACAATTTTTGCTAATATACGTATTTAAAAGTATAACCGAAATTCTGAAACAAAAAATACAGAGAATATGTAAAACTTACTTGTAACTTTCAATTGTTATTCTTCCGGTACAGAAGTTAGTCGAAGATACGAGATTTGAAGATTGAAAGCGTATTAGAACTACGAATAAAGGAGGGAATAGAATTCCATAGGGAAGAGGAACGGATAAGGAAAGACCTACTAAAGGCAGCGGTTCGATGGGCAGTCACATATAAGTCTGAAGACCGTGAGCGGGTATTGCGGGAGTGCACTGAGCATTTAAATAGAATGATATCAGGGATGTACGATGGGCGGCGGGATTGGATAACTTGATAAAGGAAGGAAGCAAGAAAATATTTACGACGGAGGGAGGGATAAAGCCACTTCAACTCTTCATAAAATCGGGTGACAGAGGCGTCCCTGGAGACCCCAAAGATGAATCGTACAAAGCAATTAATTAACCGTTTTAATTTTCCTTTGAGAACCACAGAGACACCTCCATAAACTACACAGTGATAATGAAAGTGGGGGAATATTAAGGAATTAACAAGGAGCCTACGCGTTTTAAGCACTTTAGGGGGAGAAAGTACGACAGGAAATGTCGAAGACGTGGGTTTTTCCAAGAGTTTTGTCTCTCTAGTGACACCTAGGTTTTTAACGTACGGATAGAATTGTATTGGATTGTTGTTAAGGAATAAGGTTAGATATAGGTTTACCGAGGAAAATAGTTTTTCCCAGGAGTAAGCGGAAAGTGGACAGAATGTCGAAAATGTATAATGTTAGTAATAATTTTCGATTCCGAGGGTTATTTTTGTTTTGTTTACACTATTTCTTTTCATTTTATATGTATTATAAATACATAGCTTCCCTATCTTTAGAAATGGAAGAAAATATTCAGAAATAAATCATAGTGTTAAGTTATTCTGTAATTAACAGTTTTAAAATTGAATACAAAAGTGAAAAAATTGGGCGATTTGACTGAAATTAATGACCTGAACAGGATAACTTGCAAAACTTTCTTTAATTTTTGGACATCCCATTCGTTGCAGATTTTACCCAAAACAGATATGCGTCTTTTTATTCCAAACTCCTTAACCATCCTAACCAATTAATTCTTAATCTTTCATCCTTAACAATCCCTGACAATCCTCCGAGGCGTCTGAAAAGAAGATGTCCACGGGACCTTCTAATCTAAGTTAATTAGTACAAATAATTGCTTACTTCATACCATTTTTTTTTCTGAATTTGTTTAACTCATTTCCTAAAGAGAAAAATGTTTCTAGTAAGGTCTTTTACATATATGAGTTAACTCTAATACGGTTTTGAGCAATGTCCTATCGAAAGTTTAGGGCGTCCAGATGAATGAGGAGGTTTGGGTCATTATTGATTCTTTTATCTTCCTCATTCTTTTATACGTTTCTTTATGAAATTTTTTTACCGAAAATGGAATTGAAACATTTAAGATTAGTATTTCCATGCAAACTGTCCAAAGTCATTTTTAATTTTAAAATAAAAACGTTAATACCTTTCTTAAAGTTTTGGTTTTGCATAAAATGCATCTAATCTAACTTCCAATCGTTCACCTGGTTTCCAAAACGTTTGGTTAACTGAATAAATGATAATTAATACTAATAGTCCAAAAGCCCAAGGGGGGGGGGAGAAAAGTCCAGTTATTTCACCCCTATTTTTAATTACTTTAATAAAAACTATGATAATTACTTCTCTAAACATTAAACATTTTTTTTTTCATTAACAGCTCTATATCGTTAAAACTACTTACACCACTAAAAAAACCTGATAGAATACCATTTAAAGTTGAGAAAATTTACTAAAATGAAAACCCTAACAGAGCTTTTCACGTTCATTAGCTCCTGACAGTTTTTTTAAAAGTAACATTTCATAAAGAAATTTACTGAAAAATCAGTAGTTAGATAATGTATTGTGGGAAATTTATATCTCACGAACAATGAGAAATACAGATGTTTATTAGCATTCAAATTTAAGTTGGTTTAATTAGCTCTAAAGTAATTTAGAACATTTATCTTCGTAGGAGTAATAATTTTCATGAAATTTGCTAATATAAATTGATTTATAGTTGTTCGGACAAATTTTTATTTGCCAAATTTATATTCATATGTGCATATCATAAAAACTATTACCTCTATGAAGATAAATGTCAAAACTTAATATACAGTGCATTAATGATTCTTAAATATGATTGCTGTACGCCCAATGGTTTCTGAGATATAGTTTTCCATAAATGTAAACTAGAAATAAATATTTAGGACAAAAAAACTACTACTCCTACAAATATAAACGTCATAAACTAATTTATAGCATATTACTAGCTTAAATTTGAATGCTGATAGATATCTGTACGTCTAATGGTTCTTGAGATAGCAGCCCCACAATAAATTTACTAATTGCTGATTTTTCAATATATGTTTAATGAAATGTTGCCTTATGAAAAACTGTATCTCGGGAACTATTGAAGGGAAATAGCTCTATAAGGGCTTATATCTCAAAAAATTTTCTTTACTTTAAATGCTGTTCTATCAGGTTTTCGAATGTTGTAGATAGTTTTAACGATATTGAGCTGCGAATGAAAAATTATATTTCTTAACGTTTTGAAACAGCCACCATTTTTTATTCCCCCTAACTATACTTGGCAGACTCATAAACTTTGTCTACTAACTATACTTAGCTTTTATCAAAGTAATCAGAAATTAAGATGAAATAACTGATTTTTATTTTCATTGGGCGCAAGTACCATAAAGTAGAATAGAGAATATATCGCATTTAAACAAAACAAACTCTCACTGACAACTGTCAGTGTAATGTTGATTACACAAAACTAACTTAAAAATAATGTTAAAGTTCTCCGTATCATTGTGAATGTGACCAGATGAATGAGATTTATTAAAAACACCGATCTGCAATTGTAGTACATTTAACCTTTTTTAGATCCCAGTAAGCTAATACTGGAGGGTGAATGAGCTATTGGTATAGGAATCACCGAATCCAATTGTTGCTGGAGAAAACATAGGATGCCAGATAAATGATACTATAAAAGATAAATGGAAACACTATTTTGTTGAAGTTCCCACAGTATTTTCCACAGATTCAGATTCCACAGAATTCATATTTTTATTTCAATTACTATTAATTGGTAGCTGTTGGTTTGCGCTTACACAACTGATATATATAATAATTTCAATCTGTTGGTACAGTTTTAAAGTCCTGCAATATTATTCACAAACTCGGTGTGTATTCAAAGGACAACAATTACGAATAAGTTCTCAATTTTGATTTTTCAGAGATATATTGTTTGTATGGTTTACATTAGCTTACATTGATTTACATTAGTTGGGGCGTAGGTCCCAATGCGCAGGTTCGGAATGATATGGGTTCGATTCCCACCTAGGGTAGTTTATTTTTGGGCGGTCCTGAAGAATGAATATTGACACTCCCACCTTGGTTAGTACGCGGCGGCAACCTAGGTAGCCGCTAGGGGTTGGCAAAAAGGACCACTAGGCCCTTTTGCCGGACTTTTTTCCCCACCAAATACCAACACCACTACCAATACCAATGGTTTACATTACACAGGCCTAATTACTGAAAAATAATTGTTTTTCCTGTATTATTAACTTTTTATTAAAAAACAAAACAAAATGGCTTCTGACAAGAAAATGATCACATTTAGAATAATTACCCATAAACATCGAATAGATCAAGTGACAATTCAAGTTAAAATATATTTTAAAACGATCAAACACCTTTATTTACCTTCGAAATCGTAATCCATTTTAAGATATTCCTCATACGTTATTGAGCGAACACAAGCGAAACACTGCAGCGAAATGGCCAGATATGACAAGAGTAGATAAGAAGTAATAGATAAGTGCAGTGTATCTCTAGCTGTAGCCGAGATAATATCTTGCCTGCTCTCAATATTATAGTCAGAGCTTTTGGACGTTGGAAATGCGGCTGAAGATGTGTATAGCTAAGTTTTAGTAAGAAATTAGATATTATTGATTTTATATTATTGTATATATTGGGAGATTATCAAGTACACACCTATCTCGTGTATCTACACATGAATCTAGTGTGGGAAATGTCAACTGCATTAAGTGAATATAAAAAATTATCCAATTGTTAGAAATCTCTCGATTCTTATTGAAATTTATATCTTTATTAATTTTGTTTTTAAATATAAATTTATTTGTTGATATGACATAACCTTGGGAAATAAGTTATAACGATAAATGATCACATTCATACCATAATTAAATAATAATAATAATAATAAAATTATATATAAATAAAGAACAATAATAAAATCTCAATATGTATACTAACAGGAAGAAAAAAAAACATAATCAAACAATGTGCAAATAAGGATAAAATAAAATATGTAAAATTATGAACTAATATAACAATGGAATAAAATCACTAATCACATTTACACTATTATATACAATATTTACTCTCTCGATATGAGGATCCTGGAGCCCACCCTATCCCCCACACATAACGGGTAGTGCAGTGCTCTTCGAAATCCCAGCGCAGTTCTCTCACCGCGTCAATGGCCCAGTTTAATTGAATTAAATTTGATGTTGAGCTTATCAAAACTATGTTAAGCAGTGAAATTCCGAAATTCGGTCTGTATGAGGCTTTTAAGATCTCACACGACTATGTTTTTTAACTACAAAACCGAAGTGAAAAAAATAAATAAATAAAAGGAACAGCGGTCAAAATAACTCAAATAGTTAATAAATAAATCTAAGTCAGTTTAAAATTGATTTTTTTTTTGTAGATAGAAAATATTTCTTTCTCATTTTATTTCTTTTGTTAGAAGTTCTATTAAAAAAAGTAACTATTCATCTAATCTGGAATTCACTTCGCCCTGTACTTTTTTTCTTATAAGCCTTACAAATTAATGAAAACTGTTGTTAATCGTATTAGGTGTTAAACATTCAATTGATATTAATTATATTCCTAAATTCATGAGAATTTTTATATTCGAGCAGATAACATGAATTGACGCAGTGTCAAACTAATCTTCTCTCGATCAAGATGACTCAGTAACGAAAGATAAGAGTCTTTTTATGACCCTGAGTCGTTCCCTTAATCAAATATCGAGAAGATATCTCTTTTGTTATTTGTGCCATCACGAATTATATTACTTATATTCATATGTTTTTTCTTCTTTGTATCATTATTGTTATCCATTTTAGTTTTTAACTATCTTATTTTGTTTTTAACTAACTATTTATTTACTTTTCTCTTTACCTAATATGTAAATACAGTATTATTGAGTACTTTCAAACTTAATATTTATTGCCCTTTCTAAATTATAGCTCATCTTTGATTTAATATTTTTTTTTTTTTTTTTAAGGATATTCACATGAATATACTTAAAAAAAAAAAATGTACACATGTACATGAGGGAATGTATGTAGGTGTATGTGTGCTTATATTTATTATAACAATCCATACCACAAGGTTTTACGCCTTTAAACAGAAACAACTTATTGCCCATTAGAATAACAGATTGCAGTGGTAGGTGAAAAATAATTGCAATTACTAATTACTAATTTCGGATCATTATTACAAATTTCATCTCCTAGTTTCAAATTACAGTAATTCAAAAGTCATTGTGATTTAAATTGCAACTAAATTTTGCCAATCTCTGTAATATTGTATTATTTAAATAAATGCATATTTAACCCTTTTAGTACTGGCCGAAAAAGATTTTTCTATGGGAAGGTTACCGGGCGAATTCCACTATTTTACTAGGATTTTGAAAAAGGTACATGAAAACCAAACAAAAAACAATATTAAAATAATTCACAAATTAGTTTATTAAGGTTGAAATGGAGAACAAAACAATGACACTATTTTTTCTACATTCATTGAAAATTTTATAAATTACTAAGGTACAAATGATCGCAAAGAAAATAAAAATTTAGTTCTCTCTTACAAAACGTATTTCCACATATGAAAAGTCATCTTTCCATCATAACTCTATATAGACTATTTATTACAATGTATATACTTTTCAATATATTTTGTAAAAAAATAATTAATATTGTATTAAAAAAATAAACAATAAGTCCAAGATACATGGTAAGCCCCAGATGGATTATCTCTTCCGAAACGTTTTTATTTACGTTGTTGTTGAAAAACTAATTTTTTTAATTCTATCGTAATGAAATTGGACCATTTATAACGTATTAAAAATTTATTTTGAAATAGATTTCTCTGGCAAAGCGAACAGTAGAGTGTAACAAGGTGAGGGCCGATATATCGGCTCTGGGCACTAAAAGGGTTTAAAAAAACTACATACTAGAGGTACTCGTGATCTTTAGTTTAATATGTTAAATAGAAAAACTTATTAATAAATAATTCAAAACACTATCCAATTATAGTCTCAAAACCTTTATTTCTTTTACACGTCCAACGTTTCAGGGACAATCTACTCTAAATCGTCCAGCTATATATATAGGTTCTCACCTAATTTTGTCTCCAAAGCAATTATTGGGTGACAGAATTTATCAACACAATAATGATTTGAAAAATAAGGAGAAGGATCCAAATAAAAC
>NW_027107159.1:2048042-2060672 GCF_000696795.3 Halyomorpha halys
TTTTGAATTATTTATTAAGAAATTACCAGTCTCAAGAAAAAATTTAAGATTATAAAGAAAAACTTATGTTAAATGGAGAAATATTTCCTTCTTTTAGCATGTTAAAACGATCTACCATATAACATGGTTGAGAATCTGTTACTAGGTCTGTTAAGTGGAGAATGACGTCGGGCAACAGACTGAGTTCGTCACCGTTTTGTTTGTTGTCGTGTTAGGTTACTTGCTCGTAGTTTGTGTTTTGATTTTGTTAGTATTGTTTTGGATGTTGTTAAAACTAATAAAGCAATGCGGACAATAATAACAATAATGTAATGACAGTTCTTAATTAGCTCATCTTGATTCTCTTTCTCACAAGTTAGAAGATCAACAAGACACTCAGTGGCCAAACTTTCACACAACTCCTACTTTTCACATACTTTATTGTAATAAATTACTTTAATCAAAACTTAGAAGTAAACAATAACATGAAGATTTGGATGGAAAGAGTATAATATAAGTTGCTCAAAAAATCCACTAGGAGCTCTTATGCATTTAATATTTCACATAACTTTGAATAGGGCTGCTCACAATCCTGTAATTATAACATTTAACATGGTAAAATATTTGACGTTTAACACATCATGAATACCCCTACTATAGTCTGTTAACTGCAAATAATTTTGGTTCAGTGTTTAAAATGTAAGTGATAATTTGATGCATAACCTTTATCATAATGGTGGATGGCCTGTTAGGTTTACCATGAAAATAGAGAAAGGAGAATGTAAAATGTTTAATTTAAGGGGTGGTTTCTGAATGTGCGGGAGCACGGCGGCACTGTGGTAATGCACGATGCTACTAACTCCTCCGGATTCGAATCCTGGAGAGAAAATTGTTTTCAGTTACATTGTAGCTGTGAGCCAACCTTGTGGGTTCTGGAGCCCTCCTAGGTCCAACCAGCCTCTTAAATTGGGTACCCTTTATTTAAATGGATACCCTTTTACCCAGGGTAAAAATCTGGCGGACGAGCGTGATACCGATCAAATTACCTCCTTGCACAACCGCTGGTCTAGTAACAGCACTTCCTAACAAAGTACTGTACCCATAACGTTTCATGGGTTGTAGTGGTACATATATATTTTTTTCCTGATTGTACGTCCTTTTATGCAGTGCCGTCAAACTGTAAAGGGTATATCTCATTATATTTCCAAAATTAAAATATGTGAGCTTTGTTGGCGGCCCTTAGTAGATACTTATTTCAGACATTGCATATTCATTTAAAACATGGTATTATGAAAAGTCCATAAATTTCTAGCTGGATATTACCCCAGATTATTTTCTTATTACGCAAGAAAAAAAAATGTTTTTCGGCAAATGAATACAATGTTTGAGAGGCGACTTGTGGTAAAACGATGCAAAGAGTAAGATAAAATAAGAAATAAAAAGAAGGCGGATGGGGTGGGGAGGGAAGGGAAAGGATAAAGTTAGTTTGGAAGGGGGGGAGGGGAGGAGGGGACCTTTGATGTCGGAGCTGAAAGGAAGATATTGTACAATATATTAGGCTAATATTTCACCACTTTAGTGTACCAATATTCTTCGGCTTGATGGCTATAGCCCGGTCTTTGATCGCATAATGCTTAGCGGAGAGGTCTTTCCAAGTCCTAATTATGTTTATGGAACATACAGCATAGCTCCAAAAATGCCATTATTATTATACTTTTTTTTAGCACACATTACATATATTTATTCGATACCTATATGTTTCACTTTAATGTTTGAAATTACAAAAGCAAAAAAAAATAAATAAATAAATATATAAATTGAGAATAAGCCAAAACTAATTACAATATTGATTGTACAATAGAACTTAATTGCTCTTACTTTCAAGTTTATTAATTGGAATTAAGGATTGTCATGTCATACCATCCTCTTCCTCACCACGCTTCCCTCATATTTACAGGAAATGACCGGTTACTAATGGACATGCCCATGACGCAACATATTTTTCTAAAATATCCTGCTTCGATGGAATGATTTTTTCCTCAAAAGTTTTTTATTTCCCAAAAGAAATGGAAACTGTTTTGCGCAATGTACTTATCAATTTTTAAAAAAAATTGGTATGAATCCTCATTTTGATAATTTTTTTCTCGATTAATTTATTTTATTAAAATTAATATAATCCGTCAAAATTTAAGGACATTAATTATTAGGATTCAAATACTCATTCATACAATATAAACAGAAGTAGAAGGAAAGAAAAAAAATTAAAATAATAATGATAAAGAAATATATACATAAATGACAACACTATCTTGATTTGTATAACTAAAAATCTAAATCTATATCAAATTATAAAAAAAACAGGACTAATCTCACAATAAAAATAAAATAAAAATATAAAATAATAAATAATAAACAATTAATAAAATAATAACCGCACCCGGACCATATTCCATTCAACAAA
Organism: Halyomorpha halys; assembly: GCF_000696795.3. Classification (NCBI taxonomy): domain Eukaryota; kingdom Metazoa; phylum Arthropoda; class Insecta; order Hemiptera; family Pentatomidae; genus Halyomorpha; species Halyomorpha halys. The sequence goes on from NW_027107159.1 coordinate 2,050,483, forward strand.
AATAAAATAACTTATGTACAAACAATGAAAATTAAATGTAAGTAATAATAAAATAAAAGCACATTCGCACCTAAATTAATAATATTTGTATTCTGCAAGAGAACTCGAAGCCACGCCTTCCCACCCCTGTGTGGAAGGCAAAGCAGAAGTCCAAGAGGTCACAGCGCTTCTCTACCAGCCGCGACACTTGCATTGAGGGCCAGTGGAGACAAAGTGAGAGCACTTGAGCCGCATACCTCATAACTTGAATGGAGAAGCTGGCCATTGCCAGAACTCCGACAGGAATTCATAAAAGGCTTCGGGGCCAATGTCGTTACATCTTCGGGAACGATTATAGGGATGGTTGGGACTAGATAGGGATTGAGCCAAGGGATTAGGTCTATAACTGTCCAAAACGTCGATAACGTTCTTGCATTTTAACATTTTAACAATAAGGTTGAGAGATAATTTAAGTCCCACACGACGTAGTCAGTCACTAGTTAATTATTTTTTCCCACCTTCTCCTGCCTTAAAAGCAATACAGATGTGCAGCAGTAGTTCGATGTCACATATTCATCATCAAACTACTGCTAATAAATCAATTTACAATTTTAATGATACATGTACAGTTTTCAGTCTTCTTCGCCTCTTCTGTCAGCAGGCTTTCCAGGTGCTAGTCCAATAATTGTTTTCCACCCGGACAAATTCTTTGTAATACGGGTAGTTTTCTTCGCTTACTAGCAGAGGGAAGTCGTTCTCTCTCACTCGCTAGTTAACAAATGGGATATTGTAAGATATTTACGAGTGGGGACATACAAGCTGCTATGACATGCTCTTTTTTACAATTACTCCTTATGAGAAAACATAATTATTAGGTGTTCAATGAATGTACGATATGTACAATGGGTAAAGAATTTCCTACGTTTAGCAAAAAAAAATCATTTGAAATTTTATACTATACTATATCCATACTATTGCTATTTATCGAAATACCAGCCTGGAATAAGAGGAAAAGGAAGTTAAATCTAATTGAACAAGGCCTTCATTTTCAGGGGAGGAGAGGGCAGGGATACCTGTGGTATGAACCACGCGACATAGAGGGTTCACAAATGTACCAACTTACCCGGTTGAAGGACACGTGGGAGGCAGGCTCCGCTATAGAGAGCACATCTCTTTACCAAGCATACTCCTTATCTCCATGTCATAAACAGCAATTTGGTTTGAGTTGGGATAAAAAAGAAAAGCCGAGAAGATGGAGATGTGATTACTATTCATCACCAAAAATAGAAGGTAGCCAATGATCTGAAGAGAAAGAGGTAGAACAGCCAAAGAGGAAGGACAACCTTACCGAGGCCAAGACGATGAGAACCAAGAGAGCTAAGACCCATCTGAGCATCACCAGCCAGGCGTATCAAGATACGTTAGATGTTTCAGTTGGTATTTTGAATGGCAATCGAAATCAAAATTGATTTAAATTCAATTCAAAATTCAAAATTGATTTAAATTCAATATGAATATAAGAGATCTCCACTGGTATTTCTCAATTCATATTTTAGTATTTAAACTATAAGTAAATAGGTCTACCATGCTCTATCATAGATATGATAGCTTAAGTTTTAACTATTTGTAATTATAACCTTATGCAAGCCAGACTCCACTTTGTAATTTAGAATCCCTCCTTGCCACCTCATTATCATCGGATGGTAAATTGGTAAGCATGATATCGTTGGAGAAGATTTCTAACTATTAATTACATCTAGCAGGGGGATCTATGGTATCTAGCCCTTAAAATAAATACAGTACATACATTTCTGAGAATTTTAAGTCGGTTGAGATAGAGATACATAATACAAAATAGAAATAGAAATGAACTTAATATAAATGAAATATAAATAAATAAATAAAATGCAGTCCTGGAACCCTCGGTCAGCCTTAGAACAGCTTGAATAGCCACGACATAGCACTATGTATTCCATATATAGGTAAATGAAATCTAAAAAAAATTATGGCAAATAATATACGAACATAATTAGAATTAGAAGAGAAAGTGTAGTTTAAGTATTATAAGGAGATAAAAGCACTTTGTGAATATAGTGTATTAAAATTTTTAATGAGGGGAGAAAAAGAGAATAATATATATGAAAACCTAGTACGTACATAGATGAAAAAAATTTAAATTATTTAAAATTCAATTTCTAAAAATAGTGAGAATTTCCTTTTTCAAAATTTTAATATTACTATATTGTCATACTGGTTGTACTTTTTACTATATATACTCCATAATGCTTTTGTGTCTATATTATGGCTATCTTGCGTTTTAAATTGAGCCTTGATGAAGATTTGAAATTTGAAATGTTAGCACAATTAAAATAAAAGTTTTAGTTTTGTTCTTCAATAAACGCACCCGCAACTATTTTTTCTTCATACTGATATTAACAGTTGTTTAAACTGAAAAACCTTACTTCCTTATCCTCCTTCTTTATAAATCCGTAATCCTTATTTTCAGTATATCCTTATTAAGTTCAGATTAGTCTGAATTTTAATAATTTTTTTAACGAATATTAAACCGACTCACCACTCGATTAAATTATGCAACCGTTTCCACTTGAAGGTAAGCAGCACTTAATTGTGTTTGGCACGTTGGGCATGATGCTGCTACACTATCACACTTATGTTACACTAGAAACAAACTGTTAATTAAAACAACACAAAAAGTAGCGATGTAACGACCATTGCCTTACTGACCGAGAACACTGCTCTCACTGAATCCAACAGGATGCTGACTCACCGCCTTCTGGAGGTCACGGGTGCCTTCTTGATAATTGGTCGGCGCTATCAGTATGCAGGGATTTCCTTGTATTTATGTAACACATTTCTTAATAATTCTACATTTTAAATTAGTGTCAAGCATGTCACTATAATAGCATTTGAGAAGTTTTATCGATCACGTTAAGTAAGTATTCAAAATAAAAAGAAAGTGTATACCTTCAGCAAGAAACTAATGGTAGGAGAAATTCTGGAGATAGTCCTAAAGACGATTGGATGAAAAGATTCATTATTATTCTTCAATTTAGTAGGAAATCAATTAATTATAGACTAATATTTCACTTATATGGAATCTTCTCACTTCTTCGTGACTGGTTTTATTTTTTAAATAAAAAAATTTATATCCTAGTCAATTCTCAAACAATCTTAATTATTAAATTTCCAACGTTTCGACCCACTTGGTCATCCTCATCAAGCACAATCTTAAATATAAATTTATATCACACATCCAACACTTAAAACCTTTTTGCAGGCTGTTCTGCCCAGGTCAATAAATTTGGTCAAACCAATCAATTTTTTTCATTTTTCCATTAATTTTTTTACACTTCACTCAACACTTTCACTTATAAGGAAGCTCTGGTAATGGTAGGGAAATAGCTTATGAATAAGTTAAAAAATTACTAGCGGTCCTTAAATTTCAGAAAAAAAATATAATTAAATTAATTAAAAATAATAACAAACAAATTTAAGTACCTGGGCGATAATATATGTAACAACGGTTCGAAGATAGAAAGTATGAAGGAAAGAATATCCAAACTAGAGAAACTAACTTTTGCAACCAGTAACGTATATAACAATAAAAACCTGTCAGCAAATGCGAAAATACGACACTACAACAAAGTCGTTAAACCGGTAACACTATACTGGACGGAAACAACATGCCTCCCCAGTCTGGGAGAACTACAGAGAATAGAACGAAGAATCCTAAGAAGAATCTACGACCCCAAAAAGACACGAGAAGGATACAGGCTAAGATCCAACAAAGAAATCTTCAAAGACACAAAGGACCAAGAAACAGAAATAAGGTTCGGGTGACTGAAATTCCACGAACATATGGCAAGAATAGCTCCGGAAAGACTAAACATGGAAATATTCCAAAAAATCTGAGGATACAATGGTTCAGGAGGATAATAAATAGTTGTAACTATTGTATAGTTGTAATGTAAACGTCGGAAAATAAATAGTTGTATGCTATTTTTGTTTCTCCTTTGACCGCAACCCTGACCATCTTCCTATATATGTTCAGGAGGATACTTCAGGCAGACGAAGGAAAAAACGGGAAGACTAGGAATAACGGACTAGAACTGTCTGGACGGAGAAAGATAGAGGAAAAGACTAAAGGAAATCAAGGTTCTTGTGGGAAAGAGAAAGTCAAAAAAGAGGGCGCGTCGACAGAAAAAATAAAACAAAGGTACACATAGATAAATAGATAAAAAGAGGGAAAATGGAAGGAAAGGAAAAACAACAGAGAAGCCAAAAGTAATTATATTCACGTGATTTGTAAGGCCGTTGCGTGAAAAATAAATAAATTTCCACAGTTAATAGACCCACCCTACTATGCAATTCTATTGGATTTAATATTATTAAATATACTAAAAGAAAAATAGCTACAGTTTTTTTTTGCAATGATATTATTATATTCAATAATTTTACAATTGAATGATGCTAAAGCGACATGAAACTTTAACAAAGCACCCGTTAGCTCCAGGGTATTTAATAATCCTGCTCTCCTAAGCAATAATGACGCTAAGTGGTGGGGATTAGGCCCCGCCCCTTGAAGGCAACTAAGAGTGAACATAGGAATTTTGCAGATATATTTAATTATCTGTAAAAACCGTCAATCCCAAATGTTAAGAGAATAGAAGTTGTAGGAATTGTTATTTCCAATAATTTTGTATATTTATAATGAAAATCCAGTAAGCCGTTTCTTTCTTTGTTCTGTTTAGACTCATATCAACGTGAATAAGATAAAAAAAATACATTTACTGCTCTACAAAGTGAGAAGTGAATATGAAATTGAATTAATATGGTAAATTTTATAATTAATGTTTTCTAGGAATAGTTAATGAAAAGATTATTTCTATTAAGGAAGACATTAAAATATAAAGTTTTATTCAAATAAAACTTAATATCAATATAATAATATCAATTTTTTATTATTAATTATTAATTAAACTTAATAATATCAATTCAAATAAATAATTATTTCTGATATAATGGTTAAAGTTAATTAATTAATTTAAAGAAAAGTATTAACAGCAAACATTTGTCTTTAGACTATTAAATGTTTAAAACAAAAACAGTAAGCACGCTTTTTTTAACTCTCAACTTTTTTTTCCCGAGGATTGCAGTTCCTTGATTTCTCTTCCTCTTACAAAGATTATAAATGAGGAAAAAAATTTTATCGCATTGACGACTCCTCAATATTACTTCATACATTCTTTGGAGTTAACATTTCTAATGTTAATAAAAACACTTACGAGTGCATTTCCAGATTCCGTGCATGATTGCTGTCACGTTGAAGGAAATAAAACTGAGAAGACAGAGGAAATGTGACGGCACGCACAGGTTTACTTCTGTGATTCACAGTAAGCTATACACGCTGTATCAGTTCTGTAGTTATGAACATCAGCCGCTAGATACTATCTCTCAGCCAACTGATATCACTTCAAATTTTATATTTTATATAGGAGTGGACAGAAAAACAAAAAGATTTTATAATTTGTTGTTTACATTTGAGGACAGAAAATTTCTTGTTATCATTGCCTAGGTATTAAAAGATATATACATTTGTACAATTATTAACTATCTAACCAGAATTCAAGTCGCTTTTTATAACAAAACTACTATGATCGAAATTTTACTAGTGTAAATAATGATACTAAATATAAATAATAAACGCCAATTGCCCGATAGTATACTTTAATAATGTTGGTCTTACACCTGTCGAACAGGACATCTGGGCAAACGACTAATTTGGAATCCTCACACAAGACTGAAAAAACAAGAAACAGCACGCCGATTTCGACTATTACAGCACTTACTAGACAAACGGTCTAAACTTCCAATTCATTACAAGGACTGATCTACATGACTGTAATAAGGCCAATCTGGACATAAGGAATTATGCTTTGGAGTTCTACTGAACCTTCGAATTTCTCTCGTATCCATTCCTTACAATCCAAAATCCTTCGTAAAATCCGAAAAGTTCCTTAATTTGTCACTAATAAAATCATCCATAAAGACCTTAGTGTTCCTTATTTAACCAGATATCAATCCTTCCATTATAAACTCCCAAACCACCCAAACCCACTAATTTCTAACCTTGCTTCCCCATACATTCCAGACAATCCTCCGAGGCGCCTGAAAAGAAGATGGCCTCGAGACATTCTAATGTAAAAACGTCATTAGAGTGCTACCAATGGTAGTTTCAATACACGCCTGTAACACTCCATTATAAACTTACAGCAAATTTACTAAATGAATTGCTATATACAGTTGTAAATCTCAATAAAGATAAAAAAAAAATAATTATAACAAACAATGCCACTATGCTCCATAATACAGAACTCAGATTCATATCTGAGTAAACAATCTGACAGTTGTTGCTATTTTCTCATTAAAATTAATACTGATTGAGTAAAAAAATAACATGCCATCATATATACATTAACCGATCCACAGAATATACTTTTGTAATTTTAACAGATTGAAGGAGTACATTGTTATGACTGAATAACCATATAAACAAAAATATCAGTAATATTCAAATGGAAATAAAAAAAAAACATTATTAACTAATAAAAGGAAATACAGACTATTTAAGTGGATTAAGGGTAACCCGGGGATTCCAGATAGCGAGGCAGTTGAAAAACTAAACAGCTAAATTAGCCATTTTAACAGGTCAGCCGGTAGGCACTAAGTTGCTTCACACCGTTTATTATAAAATTATTATATTAGATCAAATAGAAAACTGGCAGAAACAGTATCGGGAGAACCTCACCGGGCAGTTCTATAGAAGTATTTGAAAACCATGGTTCTCGCAATCAAACGTATGGAAAGACATCATAAAAACTTACGTTAGACACAAGACGAATCATTATATATACAAATATTTATATTTTATTATGTTTTGCCTGATGGCATTCTAAGATGAGGAAAACATTGTCCGCTAAAGGCGGTTTGTACATAAATGGCATGTTAACCCCCGGCTATCATTATATATAGGTTTGATTTATGAAAAACCTTATTTCCGAAACCAACGAACGTACAGATGTCTGCCAGCACTCAAAATAAAGCTAGTTAAATTTACTATACAATAGTTTATCTTTGTAGCATTGGTAGTTATCATGATATTTGACATCAGTACTGAAAATTAAGGAAATTTAACTTACTATAAAGTAGTTTAGGACACGTATCGTCGTAGGTGTAGTAGTTTTTACGATATTCGCATATGAATATAAATTTAGCTTCTGAAAATTTGTCCGAACAACTATAAATCAATTTATTTTAGCATATCATATCATGAAAACTACTACTCCTACGAAGATAAACTTTATAAAATATTTTATATTCCATTAAACTAGCTTTAATTTGAGTGATAATAGGCCTCCGTACGTCGAATGGTTTTTGATATATAAATTTCTGAAAATAAAGTCACTAACTTCTGATCTTTCAGAACATTCTGTACAGTATTTTTATGAAATGATGCTTTTTAAAAAGCTATATCTCGAGAACTATTGAACGTAAATAACTCTATTAGGGCTTACATTTCAGCAAATTTACTCTACTTTAAATGATGTTCTCTTAGGATTTCTAGTGATGATAGTTTTAATGATATAAAGCTTCGAATGAAAAATTAATTATTTTTAACGTTTTGAAACAGCCGCTATTTTTTATTCCCCCTATCTATATTTAGTAGATTTATGATTCAATTTTGACTAGTAATTATACATAGTTTTCATTAAAGTAATCGAAAGTTGGAATGAAATAATTGCATTTTTTCTTCTCTTTGGCTCTTGTTCTATAAGAAGAATGTAACAGAAGGAATGAAAAACTCAACAAAAATAATAACATAGGAAAAGTAAAAGAAAAACCAAGAAGATGGGAAAGGTATTTTCCATACGGCCGAAAGTTTGAGGTTGGGAGTGCTATTGACAAAAACAATATTATTCCTCTCTCCTTCACGTCCCATTCCGACCTGAATTATGAACAAACAAAGGGGAAATATAAAGGATTCAGGGTGGGGGAACCCTATCGATCTATACTAAAAATTAATTTTTTTGCAATTTTTTTTTGGTTATAGCAGAGTGTCGGTATAATGAATGAGTAGAGGGAGAGGGATTTGATAGCCTGTTCTAAATGCAAATAGACTGCACAACAATGCCACTCCAAATGGCCCATTTTTTCTTTTTTCTTTTTTTTTTTTTTTTTTTTACTGCTGTCCGTTTTTATACGGCTCTACCGTTTTTATTCCACCCCCAAAAATCCTGTGGTGTTATGTCGTTAATGTTAAGTACACTTGTGGTCCTGGCTGGAATGCTGCCGAAATGGTATAAAAGAATCATTGAAGTTTCTTTGGGAGTTTACATCAAAGAGCAAAGGAGTCCTCAAAAGAAATGAGAACAGAAAACCTATTATATTATACAATAGCGATTATATTTACACCAAATAAATTAATCAACAACTTATTTACGTTATCAAAAGTAAGTGTATTTGTGACTAAAAAGAAAAGAGTTAGATGTTATTTGTAAAATCTATTATATTATATGTTTATCTAATAGTTATGGTATTTCTATATACATATATTTTACTTACACATATTCTTTGTTACTAGAAGAATTGAGTTCCAAACCTCACCACATTTTTTACAAATAAAAAGCCTTAGTCGCGACTCCAAGATACGCATTGAATGTCAAAACATTTGTGATAGCAGATTTGCAGGATCGGCAAAAAATATTTTGAAATAAACCTAATCAAGTTCTTTCATAATTTATACAATTGAAAATATTTTTTATACAAAGACTGGGGTGAAGAAAAAAACTTATTGAAAATGGTCGCTTAAAAAGCCGAAATATTATTTTAAAAAATGTTTATGTATTAAATAAAATATGATGTTTTTATTATTTTACAATTAAAAGAAATGTGTGCTTAATGTAGCTTAAACGGGTTTTCTTAATATTTGTAAATAAATGTTATAAAAAAAAATTAATCCACTAAAAAATTAACAACCTAAACTTATTTGTAATAATGACTTCTTCATCACTTATCATTTTCAAAGATCATTGATTTCTTATTTTTATTAACTGTCAATTTTTGAAAAATATTAATGAAAGTTATGCATATTGAGTTATGTACTTGTAATTATCCCATAAAATTATATCTATTTTGAATAATGAAGAAGATGGTCAGAAGTGCGGACAAACATAAAATAAAAAATCGTTAACAACTATTTATATTTTTGCCGACGTTTCGCTTCATTTTGTAGAGCTTTATCAGGGCTAAAAAGATTTAAAAAATTTGACCTAGTATGATAATAAGATACAAACAAATAAATTAATATAGGTTTAAAATTATTTAGATATAAAGTGAAAAGAAAATTATAAACAAATAAAAAATGAAGAAATAAAACTAGTATTAATATAAAATAGACAATGATAAAAAATTATGCTAACATGACATTTTTAACCTAATAGTTGTTTATATTGTATTTTTAATTTTTTAAAAATATTTTTATCATTGTCTATTTTATATTAATACTATTTTATTTCTTCTTTTCATTCATCTGTATTCTTTTCACTTATATCTACGTAATTTTAAACCTATCTTAATTTATTTGTTTGTATCTTATTATCCTACTAGGTCAAATTTTTTTTATCTTTTTAGTCCTGATAAAGCTCTACAAAATGAAGCTAAAACGTCGGTAAATAAATAGTTGTTAACTATTTTTTATTTTATTTTTGTCCGCAATTCTGACCATCCTCTTTTTAATTCAAAACGGATATAATTTTATAGAACAATTATATTATAGAAGTACCTAACTTAATATGCATAACTTTCATTGATATTTTTCAATAATTGGCAGTTAAAAAAATTAAAAAAACAATGATCGTTAGAATTGGTAAGTGATAGAGAAAACTCGTCATAAAGAATTCAATCATTTAAATTAATTATTACAAAAATGTTTAGGTCGTTAATTTTTAGTGGGAATAATTTTTTTATAAATATAACATTAATACACAAATATTAAGAAAACCCCTTTAAACTACCCTAACACATATTTGCTAAAAATTATAAAATAATAAAAACTTCAAATTTTATTTTATATTTTTTATAATTTTTTGAGGTTTATTACTTCCATCATTTTCAATAAATTATTATTTATT
>NW_027107159.1:2062652-2071130 GCF_000696795.3 Halyomorpha halys
TGCGAAAAATAAAAAATCACTAAGTTTATAATAAATAAAAAACAGGGAGGTAACAATAACAGCACACTGGACATGAGATAAGGTCCAAAGATAGTATGAAAGGTAGATTGATAACTGTGCCACAGAGAAGTGAAGATGCAAAAATGGAGGACATGATTTTCCCATGTGAAATCATGAGGTGACTTTTATTGTATAAAATAAAAAATATATAAAGTAGAAGATTGGTGTTTTATAGTTTTTAATATTGTTATAGGTTTTTGTAGTACATGAATATGGGACGGTGTGTTCCGAAACGTTGTACAATGTTAATGAATAAATAAATAATAATTTATTGAAAATGATGGAAGTAATAAACCTCAAAAAATTATAAAAAATTGACTCACCAGACTTCCTAGAGAGATAATCCAGATTTATTTTAGATATATTCTACTATTTTTTTTTTATAACGTTTCGGCCTTTTTAATGACTATTTTCAATAAATGTTTCTCTTCACTTCAGTCATTGGATAAAAACTATTTACAATTGTACTAATCTTAGATGAACTTGTATAAATTTATTTCAAAATATTTTTTATCGAATCAGCAATTTGCAAAGTCTGACATATATGTAGATTCTGTGACATTCAATGTGTGCCTTAGAGTCAAGAATAAAATATTTATTAGTAAAGGAAGCGCTGTTGTTTAGAACATAATTCTTCTTGTAACAATGCAAAACATAGGTATACACAAATAATCAAATAAACATACACATATATTATAAAATAGATTATATAAGTAATATTCCTTTTTTTCAGTTACAAAAACAAATTAACTTCTGATAATGTAAATAAGTAATAGATTGATCTATTTGGTATAAATATAATCGCGTAGGTTGTCTGCTCTCATTTCGCTCAAGGACTACTTTACTCTTTGATGTAAACAACCAAATAAACTTCAATGATTCTTTGATACCATTTAAGTTCCATTGAATAATTTGAAATAATACGGTAATTATTTATATATTATATCCATTTAGATCTTCTTCTTAGGTTGTGGAAAAAAAAGAGAGAAAAGAACTAAAAATGATTTTGAGAGTAATATTGCGTCAACTTCAAAACTATATATTAAAATAAACATATATATATTTTAATTAGCCACAAGTAACAATTGTACCATTTTTCATATATATTGAAATCGTTGAATATGAATGAAGAACTTGAAAGCAGATACGTGAAATGAGTTGAGATAGACTCCTAGCAAAGTCGTTCACTAATCATCACAGAGGAAAAGTTCAACAGTAGTTTCATCAAAAATTTAACAACTTCTATCGCAGTCCCGCTTGTTTCTTCTTGTACTCCAGTTAAAAAACTACTGTATCATAAAGGAGAACACGTTAAACTTTATTTTGTTTCTACTAGGAATTAAAAACTCATTATTTTTTTAGCTGTTATTTTTTGACACACAAAAAAACACGTAGTTAAAAAAAAGGATTATCGTTTAAAATATTAGACTATGTTCACAAGCTACTACAGGTCTTGGATAAGTAATTTACTAATAATAATATTTACTAGTCTCTTTTTTAGAGCTTATTCCATTTGTAAATAACCTTTAAACGAGCCTATTCCCAATAAACAAAAAGAAACATGATTGAATTATTTATTGATTATCTGTTTCTTTTTTAAGTACGCAATACCATGCATTACTGAGAAAATGACGGTTATATAAAATTACATTGGTTTCTTATAATACTTTGGAGAGGCAAATATAGTAGTCTAGATTAGGCCATTTGCATTAGGTAATCAAAGTTAAGCAATGGTCAGTACTTGGATGGGTGTCCAGCTGTAAGGAGCTAAACGTGGTTTTTCGTTTAAGTGGACCTTATACTGACAACAACATATCGCTCACTCCCCCCGAACTTTTGAGGCTCCTCAGCGTAAAAAACACGATCACCCTACTCCCTTGGGACGTATCTCTTCAGAAGATTTAAAACTAAGAAGCTACTTAAATACGAGATCCTAAACAACTACTTTTATATTCATCCCTTCACAACGGTTTCTTTAAAAAAATAATCCTTTATGATCCGAGCTACCTCGTCCAGGAATTCTCTACCCACATCCATGGGTAAAACCACTTCATTACCTGGATTTAAACATAAATTATTTCTCCTACTGCTCAACTATCAATCTTTCTCAGATCTATAACAATAAAACAGGATGTACATATTTTGATTCTTCTTTAAAATAATTTATTTCAAAATCCAATTTTCAACTATTTTATTGTTTATTATATGCTTTAAGTATTTATAAATATCAATCCTGAAACTTCAGCCCATTTGTTTTTTATTTTCAATATTACTATACATTTATTATTTTATTGCTTAGTAATACATATTTAGCCAGACAATTGGCACTCAAAAGTTCATGTAAGTTCATGTTCCGTAACAAAGTTACTTTTCATTTTATTTCCTCCCTCTCTCCCGAGTTTATGAGTTCCATTAACCTTCTGGAGGCAACTCACACCGACCGGACGTACTACTGATGGCCCTATCCAATGTATGTTGTGATCATCCAGGATCCTAAATGACCACCCAAAGTTTCAATCCTCGTGTTAGCCTGAGCAGCCATGATCCATTGATCTAGATAAACAATTCGTTAGTGTATTTGAACCCAGGAAAGCTGTTGGGAAGGATATCCAAAGTCCATAGAACATCTCAGTGTGTGCACACCTCGTCTCCATTGTCTCCTCACTACGCACTCGTAGTTAGATCCTGGCCATCTCCATCGTCTTCATCATTTTAGCCAAGGTGGGATGACTACTTCGGCTCATCCTTCAAGAGGACAAGGCGTACGTATTTTTATCGTATCGTTTTTATTTTTATACCTTCACTAGGGCATTTTTTTTCGGTTTTAATCAGCCTTAATTTAATTTTTGTAATTTTATTAAGTTTGCTTTGTTCTTTTTTTTTTCTAGTTTGTATATTTTGTTTTCCTTTATGTTATTTAAAATACAACAATAACAAAATTCGGCAGTTCGTTTCTTTTGATTTCATTTTTATTCACTGTTGGTCTAAAAAAGGTTCCTTTTGAATCCCTATCCGCCGTAATAATGCTTAAGTTTATAAGAGTAGAAGTTTGTATAATATTTGAAAAAATAAATTCACAAAATGTTGATTTCTAGTGGTTCAGATAAAAGTTTTGATTTATAAAAAAATAAATTTCAGAAACCATTGTCTTCTAGCACTCAAATTAAAGCTAGTTTAGCGTAATATAAAGTATTCTAAGACACTTATGTATGAATATGAAGTTACAAGACAACTAGAAATCAATTTATTTTGGCAAAAATAGACAACTACTACTGAAACTTAGATAAACGTCATGAACTACTTCATAGCACATTAAATTGGCTTTAATTTGAGTGCTAATAGACATCTGATTTTTCAGTACATTTTTTATGAAATGTAAGTTCACCCTACTTAAAATAATATTTTATTAGGTTTTCTAATGTTGTTGGTAGTTTCAAAGATATGGAGGTCTGACTGATTTTTTTTTTTATTTCCACTAACTATATTTGGCAGAATTATCAATTTTGACAGTTATACATAGTTTACATTAAACTAGTCAAATCGGTGTGAAATAAACTGGCTTTTTTCTGCTTTTATATTAATAATAGGGGTATAAATATAGAAATAATTTTTTTTTTCAGCGATGGAGTACATGCGTCATTAAGAAGTCATCACTTACTTAAATTCTTAGTTAGTGTTTCTTAAGGGCTCATACCTATTAGCTCACAAAGGAGCCCTACTTAGTAGATCACTATTAGAGCCCAGAATGAATTTCCTCTCCCAACGAACTCACTTGAAAGGGCGTTTCTCTTCATTTCCGTCAACCCGGAGCATTAGCATGCAACTTTCTCAGATTTATAATCCATTAGTCTTTTGCAGCAACGAAGCATTAGACATCTTGAATAATATCCAGAGAGAGGGAAAACCTTCTAGAGCTTTTTCTCTGTAGGTGCTTTTTGGTTTAATAGTACAAAGGTGTATACTGGATTGGAAGCGTATAGCATGTTAATATTTCGCTGCCAAACTTAAATGATTAAATCAGAAAAACAATGACAAATCACTCAAAAAATTATATATATAAAAATAGTTTCCGTGACTGAATATGAAAGAGATGGTCGGGGGTGTGGTCAAAAAGGAACAAAAAATAGTAAGGAACTGTTTACGTACCAACGTTTCGCCCCCACTTTTCAGGATTTCATCAGGGGCAAAAAGAATATGAAACAACTAAACATTTGTTAAAAATGAAAGATAATAAGATGACGATGAAGTAAACTGAGGTGGAATAAAAATTATTTTAATTTTATATTTTATTATTTTTTAATGATTGTAAACCTCTACTTCGAATTGTTTCAATCAATTTATTTTTTTATGACTATTTCAATTATGAATGTAGATAAAATATTATTATCACTAACAACCTTTGTTATCATTATCTTATTATTGTGTATGTTTGTTTAGTTTTTCGCAATTATATTTAAAAGCCTTTAATAAAAAAAATATAATAATAATAAATAAATAAACAACAAATCAGAAACACCCACCTGTCTTAAGTGTAGGCGGATGTAAGATAGAGATAGAGTGGGGGAAGATAACGGTTAGAAACAGTAACATATAAGTGAAATAAAATAATAAGATATTAAAATATAAAAGTTATACGAAGGTGTGATTATAATAATTACTATAATTAATATATAATATAGGAAACAGAAACGAATAAAATAATAGAATACAAAATTAATTTTAAAAACAAATAAGATATATAAAGATAAATAAAATAAATGTAACGAATTGAGGGGAGCACGGTAGCCACGGGGTAAGGCGCGTGGCTACTAACTCTCTGGACCCGAGTTCGAATCCGGCTGGAAAGAAAATTGTTTTCTGTTACGGTTTCTGGAGCCCTCCTGGGGTCCACCCAGCCTCCTAAATTAGGTACTATTAATTAAGTAAAAATCTGGCGGTCGAGCATGATTCTGACCAAATTACGTCCTTGCACAACCGTTGGACAAATAAATAAATAGAATAATACATTATGTTATTATTGTGTATGTTTAGTTTTTCACTATCATATTTAATAGCCTTTAATAAATATTTTGCCTTTTTACTTATATTTTTTTTACTATACATCTATTTATTATAATCTTTACTTCCATTCTTTTACATTTTTAGTATTGTAACTATACTTTATAATCTATCTTTGTAAGTAATATTTTTGTTTAAAATAATTATACATTGTATCATTTTATTAATGTTTATGTTTCCCATATTGTACATTAATTATAGTTATTGTTATTATCACACCTTCGTATAATGTTTTGTATTTTAATATTTTATTATTTCATTTCACTTATATGTAACCGTTTCTAACCGTCATCTTCCCCCACTCTGTCTCTATCTTACATTCGCCTTTTTCTCATTTTATTGCTGTCAATTAAAAGGACAGGTGGGTGTTTCTGATTTATTCTTCTGTTCTATTTATTAATACATACGTTATTTATTTCATATTATTATTTTTTTTTTCTTGACCTTTACTTCTTCTCATCTAATTCCCTCAGTTTTCTCTTAGTGTGCACTATTTTAGTTTTTTAGTGTTCTTATGTCTACTTTTTACTACATGTTATTACGCCTCCTGCATATAAAGGTGAAAAACTAAACATACACAATAATAAGATAATGATAACAAAGGTTGTTAGTGATAAAAATATTTGATTTACATTGATAATTGAAATAGTCAAAAGAAAATAAATTAATTGAAACAATTCGAAGTGGAAGTTTACCATCATTAAAAAATAATAATAATAAAATATAAAATAAATATTTTACATACAGATAGAATACAATTTTTTTATACATATTTATTTTTGTACATTTTATTTTTATTCATTTTAATACAATTTCTAACTTATATTTACTTAATTTTAATCCCACCAGAGTTTACTTTATCGACACCTTATTATCTTTCATTGTCTACATATTTTTAGTTTGTTTTTTTTTCAAATCTTTTTTTAGCGAAATTTTCATATACAAAACCTTAATTAAATTTTAAAATGTATTTTGGTCACTATTGAGCAAGAAATAATTTTGAGCTGTCATATAGGTATTTATCTGTATTAGGCTGAATTATTCCAGAAAATTAAAGAAAAAAAATTAATTCATCGAGTCCGAAAACTAAATTTCTTCTCCATAAAGAACTCATAATTCAAAATTCGAATAACTACGCAATACTTTTCAGATTGCTATCCGCTAAGGCTGTAACATATGATCCAACTGATGAACTTAGATCCGATCCGAAGTCCCACAACTTACCCTCTGAGCTAAGATGATCCCAGTTATTAACCCTGAAGCCTCCTTCTAGATTAATCTAGGGAGTTAAAGAATTTGAACCGACGGAAGATTTTTGCAGGTAATTGAAGATTAACAAATGTAATGATTTCAAATTTATTGACATAACGAAAACGGATTGTTAATTATATTTTTCAAATACGGTTCAAAAATGTTTAGACATATAAATATATTTTTTTGGTGTGTAGTACAAATTTTAACTTTAATATCCATAAATCAACGTTGTTTTTTTTAAACAGTTATTTTTAAGTATATTGGTAATAAAATAGCAATTTTTTAATTTTTTTCTGATCACTCCTCCGAAAATAAAATGTTGAAGGTAATATCTGTTGGATGAGAGACAAGGCAGGACTTAGCTGTAAATCAAGGAGATGAACAGGGAGAGATAAAATGGTAGATTCTCACTGACGATTGTCCATTTAATTTGGACCATCATTTAATTTATACAGCCTTTGTGCTAATTCACAGGCTATTCCACTCCCTACACCCGCTCCCATCAATAATACTAATTTGCCAGAACAAATTTTACTAGTAACAATATTTAGCTAAGTTCGTCATTGTATTTGTAAGTGAGCTTTTTCTAGATAGTATCCATAGATAGGGTTGAAAACAAAAACAAGAGAAAGAATGAATAGGGAGAATGTAATATGGCTTTGTGCTAGGAGAAGAATAAGAAGGAAAAATATACAATTGAAAAAAAGAAAAAAAAAATTGGAAGAAGATAGTAGACCGTATGAAGTACATTGGAGGAAGATAATCCGGAAAGCGGCCTAAAAAGCTATCAAAATAGTAAAAGAAAACTATTTATATTTAATCAACGTTTCACCCCACTTTGCAGAGCTTCGTCAGGGCTCAATGAAAAAAAAAAAAAAAAATGTTTGATGAAGCCCTCCAAAGAGGGGTTAAACGTTGGTTAACAAAAAATAGTGTTATTTTACTATATTTATATCTTTATTGACCACCACCCGGACTATCTTCCTACAATAAAATTAAATAAAAAAAAATAAAAAAATCGAAATAAATTGTATTTAGTTTATAGTTTATTATTGTTTAAACCGAGGAAAAGTAGGAACATAAATATTATTTTTATATCAAATAATAAGTATGTTGTATATTCTAGCAGCCCGATGTATTTGAACAGCATTGCCAAGTAAGCATTCCTCTCTCCTATTTTCAGACTAAGCTGAAATATGCTCCCATTCACGATACAGTCAGTTGGGTATCTTTTATTTTACACAAGTTTTGACCCACGATATATCTTTTAACTTGAAAGGTTTGTTGAGGACTATATGATAAACATATAGTTTTATCTTTAAATTGATTTTTTAGACCAAGAATGTTGAGTATTTACTGGAAAAGAAGAGACTTATTTGTTCCAGAATATTTTAATAACATCCAAAAAATAATTAAATCTTATTCACTAAGTTATAATTATGAATTACTAATTAATTTATGACGGACTGGCCTATTATAGTGGAATAGCTGCGAAACCTAGGCCCAAACAAGTACCCTAGAATGTAGAATCTAGGATCAGAGCCTTAACGAATGGAGGAGGAGAACTAATACTGCTTACAGAGACTGGTCAGTCAATATCTCATGATAGACAGAATCGACAAATATGTGAAAGAGCTACATGCAGCAAACTGGAAAGCAGTAGCCAAGACAAGCAGGCGTGGAGAAGGCTGGTTGGGGTGGCCACAGATTTATCGAAACAAAAAAAAATATATATATCCTAATATTTAACAGGAAAATATTTTTCTTCACAACAAAAGACAAATCAAGCGATCTAATTGTTTGCTGATATAAAAAATACATATTAAATTTAAAAAAAAAGAAATAATTAAATAAACTTAAAATGGATTTATTTTTAAACGAAATATAATAAAAATTTTACAATATTTTAAACTCTGAATAAAAAATTTCTAAAAGAAAAATATATTTCTCGAAATGGACATAAAAATTGGAAATTTTTTTTCATGTAATAAATTTTTTGGGGGAAATAGTGTATCTCGTTTAATTTTTGAATTGTGAGTTAAAAGAAATGCATAACTTTTTTTTCTCTGGCAATAGTTGTTTCGATTCTTGAACTCGTTCTTTCAC
>NW_027107159.1:2071180-2092418 GCF_000696795.3 Halyomorpha halys
ATTTTTTATGATGAATATATAAAAAAAAAAATTATTTTTTTAACTTTTTTTTTTCTAGTTTTGGGAAGGATGAGGGATCCCAAAGTGAGGGAAAAACCCTTAACAGGTCTGACCCGTGCGCCAGAAGAGACATAGAAGGACAGAAAGGACTTTGGACGAAGCAAGTAGGATGAAGTATGAAGGACTTAGGAAAATATGAAGTGGTGGAGTTGTAATGTCTTTAAAGGCAGCCACGCAGGCGTAGAACTATTGACATGTGATTGTGAATCTTATATAGCTGCGCCCCCGGTGCCGATACCCTCTCTCTTTGTGTGTCTGTATGTCGCTTTCCCTCTCTCTTTTGTGTTCTCCCTCTCTCATTGTTGAGCAAACAATAAAACATATATTTTATTTTTTCTAAATATAATCAATGCGATTATTTTTTTTTAATTAATCTTATGAACAGAAGCTTAATTTCTCTTAATTGATTTTCACAATTATTCGAAAAAAATAAGATCAACAACAATGATAAAATATTATTAATATATTAATATAAATTTATATTATTTAATACCTGTTATGTTATGCTGTATGATGAAATATAATTTCAGTAGAGGAAGTTTGAAATTAAAAAAAATAAACAATTAATAAGACGTAAGACATATGTAGTGCCTCATAAAGAAATCCAATTGAAACTCTACACTGCTATACACCATACTTAGGGTGAGCGGTTAAAATAAGATAAGTCAGAGTTTCAAAATATTCTACAGTGGGCAAAATACTTGATTTATACTACCTTTAAAACAAGCCCTACAAAAAAACTAAAAATTATAAGGAAGTCAAGTCTGGCGTACCTCCATCCGCAAATGTCGGAAAGAGGAGGTCGTATTAAGAACAGGACATCCCAGACTCATTCGTTTCTACCTCATCACAAATACCACCAAAATGTCTTGTAATTACAAGACTATTAGCTATATCTGTCAGGAATGCCAAACAATAAAGCACATCACAACTCAATTGTTTTGAATTCACTCACTCTCTCACTGTTGGGCGCTACAGTTCTTGTAGGCCTCTGCCACCACTCTTTCCCATGCCTCGCGGTCTCCAGCGAGACTCCTCCAATTTTCAACCTCCATTCCTCTCAAATCATCCAGCCACCGACGCCTGGGTCTAACCCTTTTCCTTTTTCCTCCTGGTGCATCCTTTTTAGGTAGCCTGCAGGGCTCCATCCTTTCCACATGTCCCAACCATCTTAGCCTGCTCTTCTTAATAGCACAGAGGATATCAGGCTCTCCATATAACTCCTTTATTTCGTCATTGCTTCTGATTCTTCTCCTGTGCTCCTCTTTAACGGCTCCAAACCTCTTTCTTAGGACTCTTCTCTCCCAAACCAGTGGAGCTCTTCAATTTTCCTTGGTTAGAGTCCATGTCTCACTGCCATACATTACCACTGGCCTAATTATTGTTTTGTACAACAAAAGCTTTGCTTTCCTGGAAAGACGTTTGTATCGGAGAGCTGTTTTGAATTAAATCCTTATATAGCTACATCCCTTAAAGTGATAATAAAATAATAGAATCAGTATTTGAATTTTTAAGATCATACAATATACTAGCAGATATATGATGGAACATTTATTTTTAAAACAATATATAAAATAACAAAATATTACTGGAAATAAATGGCGTTGATGACTGACGACGTTTTACACCATTAACCAAGAAAGAACTACTTGTAACTCTCTCCCCTCCCCAAGATATGTAACCATTCATACCATATTTATACATTAAAAAATAATAAAATAAAAACCAATTAAAGGATAACATGATTCGATTTGTTGTACTGACATAGTAAAACACTACTTTATTAGATGGCAACATTTCGACCCAAGTGGCAGGTCTTCATTAGAATTGAATAACAAGATAAAAATCTTTTTTTTTTGTTATTAAACTACGATAATATACAGCATAATAATAATAATAATGGCTTGGCTGACCTGAAGGTTCGATACCGATACCATCAATCGCTCTATACACACATCCATACACTATACACAAACCCATATCTACCAACCAGTCTTGAAGCAATCATCCCACCTATGCTTTGTTCTACCTCTCGGGTTTTTATTAGCCGGTTCATATAATTTAAATTTTAAGGATACGTTAGTTACTAAGCCCAACAACTTTTACGCCTATGTTATGTTATAACCTGAATTATATTTACCGAGTACAGTTCCCACAATTCAGCGTTCTGTACCCTTACAAATTCTCCGGTTAACTCATCATTTTTTGGTTTGCATATTTTACATAACACTTTATTTTCTAAAATCTTAAGGTGTTGTTCCATTAGTGCAAGAGGCCGCATTTCACATCCGTAAAGTACATAAGAAGGATAATAGTCCTGTAAATTCTAACTTTTATATTTCTGGACAGAAGACGCGAGCTAAATAATTTTTAAATTAAAACAAATAATAACCATTTCCCTTTAATCTCGCTTAGATTTCTTCATCGATTTTTTTTCAGGTACCCTTTAATCCAAGTACTTAAATTCTCTACCACTTCAAATGTATTTCCTTTTAGATCTATATCATCGAAATTACTCCCGTTTCAACTGCTAACCTTATATTAATATTACAACTGAACAAAGAAAATTATAAAAATGATGATAGTGATTTCAAAGAAGTTGAATAGAAATATCATTAAAAATAATAAACAATAATATAGGTGAAAGAAATCAAAAAATTTAAATACTTAGGAGAGATAATCTGTAGCAACGGTTCGGATAGGACATCCATTAGAAGAAAGAATAGTCAAACTGGAATGGCAGAACTTCGCCACCAGAAACGTCTACAACAAGAAAAATTTGTCCTCCGACGCAAAAATAAGACACTAAAGTACAGTAGTGAGGTCAGTATTACTGTAGAGTATGGAAACAGTGAGCCTTCCAAGCCTAGAGAGGGTCCTGAAGATTAAGAGGAAAATTCTGAGGAGGATTCACAGACCCAAAATAACGCAAAGGGGTTAGGAAAAAATTCAATGAGGAAATATATAAGAATTTGGAAGACCTGGAAACAGTCATCAGGACTGACGGGCACATGGTCAGAATGAAAAACAAGAGACTAAATAAGAAAATATTTAATAATGTCTGCAGATATAAAAGTATCGAGGGATATGTCAAATAAGTGAAAGGGGAACTGGATAGACTAAAAATAAAGGATGAACACTGCTTGGATAGAGAACATTTTAGGAATAAACTAAAAGTGTTTGGGATACTTGTGGGAAAGAAGGAGAGACGAGGAAGACCGGGAGGAATAGTCCAAGAGGATGAAAGGGTACTGGAGTAGAAGGAAGGCGGAAGGTGTGAGGATGAATCAAAAATGATATTCGAGTGGTCCTTGCTGGTCGGTCCGTAAAAAAAATAAAAATATTAATAATATAAAAAATGTGTAGCAGGTGTTATAAGAAATAAAATGATGAAAAAAATTAATAACAAAAATGGTAAAACACAGAGAAAGAAAGAAGTGATGAGAAAGTTAATTTATTTGATAAATTTATTTTATTATTTTTTCCATATTATCGTTTTATATAATCATTTAATTTTAATTTTAATTTATTGATTTAAATTTCCTTCTTTTAGTTTTATCTCCTGTTATTAATTTTGTTTATCATTCAATCTCTAATTACTTCAGTTGTACATTTTTAATTTTATTATTCATTCCTTTATTTGTTATTGATATTTTAGTTCTATACATTTCATCTTCTTTTAATTTATTCTTATCATTTTCTAATTTTCTTTATCATGATATAATATTACCGTAATTTACAATTATTTGTATCCTGTTTATTCAATTCTTTTGAGACCAGTGACGTTGGTCAATTTTTAATAAATATTTAGTTTTGATTATAAAAGTACCCGCCTTTTCCACTGACAGTCTTATTCTTTAAATATAGAGGCCAGCTAATAAACGTATGCTAAAAAAATAATTATATAATAGCAAAATGTTATAATTGTAATTTTAAAAAGTAAGTTAACATAAATAAAATTAATGGATTAAAATGAAAACTCTCCATTTTACTTGTAAATTGAATTGACTTATTTTAATCTCCAGATTATTATTTCCATAAATACCTTAACATATATTGGACGAGAAAATAGAGAGTTATGTTTGAAGAATTGTTTTCTTTTTATATAATAATATAATAAATGAGTACATACCATTAGAAGTAACATCAATATTTAAAACACGGCGAAGGTTAGTAGTAATAATTTTTATAGGATCCTCCCTTTTATTGTTTGTTGGAAGACGATTATCATTGTTTTTTGGAAGATCATAATTATTGTTTTTTGGAAGATCATAATTATTTCTTTTTGGAAGATTGTAGTTTCTGATTATTGGGAGATCAATATCCGCCGTGCTTGCTGGTAGATCACTATCATTGCCTGCTGGGACCTCAGCATTGTTGTTTATTGGGAGATCATAATTATTGTTGGGAATGAAATCATTATCATTGTTTGATGAACATGCCGCCATCCTAAAACAAAAATAATAAATAAAAGTAAAATTAAACAAATCTGATTAATAACGAATTAAATATTGTCAGTAATATTCAAAAACGGATTCTAACTATGTTAACTAGAAACAGATTGTAAATCACCCATTACTAGATACTTTATCAAAGCTATGAATTTCATTAGTTCTAATTGTTAACTTTTCTTCTTTATTTTCTCTATCCTAATTATTATAATTTCTATCTATTTATTTTTTTTATTATATATATATTATAAATCATCGCTATTATTCACAACTGTCTATAATAGCTTTAAGTGTGTCTTTTGCACGAGACAATACCTCCACCATATAATTAATTGTTAAACCAAATAATAAAACAAACTGTTATAATATAATAACTATTTAAATCTCACTAGACCGATCTTTTGATAAAAATATATTGGAATTAGAAAAGATTTTAGTAACTGAATTGTTAAAATACATTTTACTTTATACTTTATCATCATTTAGTAAACATTAATTAAAAAAAAAAAATAAAAACTGGATATTTTATGAACTTATTTTTTTCCATTTTTATGATTTAAATTTTTTTAAGTATACACAGTATTTTAGCCATCAGGATATCGTTACGTTATAATTAGAGGGATTACATTTTTAAATATTTGTTTACGTTGTACAGTGCTAAAATCAAATCAAATGGTTACAGTCGTTGATGATCATCCAATTTAGAACTAAATGTTGGAGAAAAAAAATTTAGGACTAAAGTAAAACGATATAATTGAAAATATATAATTTCTTAATTAAATAAAAAAAAGTACTAGTATGTCTGTTTATATTTTATAAATTTAAACAGTACATTTATATACCCGCATGAAAAGAATACCATTGATATGGGTTAAATTAATCATTCAAAAATGGTTTTTAATCGATCGCTATATTTATATTTGTTCTTGACTAAATGAGAAAAAAGTATTTAAATTAATAAGATTTTATATTTTTTAAATTATTCTACTACATAGTTCACAGTAACTAGAATACAAAAAATATATCGTATATGATATAAAAAATATATAGGTATAAAAAAATACGTAATAATATACAATGTAACACACAGACACGCAATGTCTGATGTTTAAACTCCTAAGAATTTTCTTGCAGTTTTGGATGCAAGGTCCAATACAAAAATTGTTTACTGTATGTTTGCTAATATTAGAACGATTATTTTTTTTTCTACTTTATAGATAATTTAATCCCATTTAAAATGATACGATATGTGGCCCTAGTCCTTCGCTATTACAAAACCCAATTGAAGCTTTCATCTCGACAAACGTCTAGCATTGAAAAAAGCTATTAATTCATTTCGAGTTCATCTAATAAAATTCTTCAAACTATTGTACACCCAAGAAAATTGTTTAAAATTATAGTAGTTTCTACAAAAGGTAGAAGGTTTGTACGTTATTGAATGGAACGTCCAAATCTTTCTCCATTTGGAAATCTTTGTTAACATTTTTATGTATTTCAACTAAAATAATTTTCGATCATATAAATAATACTACTGAAAAAAAAAACTATTATCCGTTTGAAAACTAAATCAAAGATCTGAGATCTAGGGTGGAGTAATTCTAAGTTAATTACTTTTGTAAAATTATATAATATAATAAGACATTTAATAATCATAACGAGAGAATACAAAAAGGTTTCCGATCTTCGGTAATGAAAAAACGGTGAATAACAAATTCTATAGCACCTAAAATTTAAGATATACCATTTCTGTTATGTACACGAAAATAAACACAATTTCTGCATGTTAACTATAAATATACGATCTTCAATTTTTAAAATATTGTTTATTTCTTTATTTATAATCTTTTAAATTTCTTAAGACTGGTATTTATTGTTTAAATGAATCAATTGGTATCCAAGTTAAGTCTCAACACTCTTTACTATATCATAAACAGTCCAACGTTTCGACCAATTCGGCCATCTTCAAGGACAATCTAACAATTCACAGCTTATATTATACATTCATTTGTAACAATTTTAGCAATAAAATTGTTATTAATAATTTAACATTCATTAAATATAAATTTAATCTTACAACCTCACATCCAATTATTTAAAAACGTTTTGCAGGCTATTCAGCCCAGGCCATTAATTTCAAGTCAAATCACCCTATGAAACAATACATTAATAGGGAATTATATTAATTATTAATAAGCTTATGTATAGCTTTAATAATTATTAATGTATAGCTTTAATAATTATTAATGTATAGCTTTAATAATTATTAATATGTAATGATTTATTTAAGTTAATTAATAATTAATAGTTAATATGATTTCATATTAGTTTATTGTTTCATAGGGTGATTTGACTTGTAATTAATATCCTTAGCAGAATAGCCTGAAAAACGTTTTAAATAATTGGATGTGAGGTTGTAAGTTTAAATTTATATTTAATGTATGTTAAATTATTAATAATAATGTTGTTATAGTTGCTAAAGGTGATAAAGTGTATATTATAAGTTGTTAATTGTTAAATTGTACTTGAAGATGGCCGAATTGACTTAACGTTACCAATTGATTTATTTGTTTAATTATACCTAAAACACTTTTCTTCTTTGAGCCTCTGACACTATGAATTAATTAATATCATATAAAATACCTTTAATCAATGTTAATAAGGTTATGTAATTGATTGTAAAATAATAACTTACTTCGTTAAAAAAATAAGTGACCTGTTGCTAACTCCACTGCCCAGCACTGCTCGTGGCCGACTGACGAATTTGTTTACAAGAACAACGAGACTGTATTTGTGTTACCTGTTTATAAACACTTTAAGGATTGCATGATCTAACACCAGGCAAGGTTTAATGAATAATTCGTGCTGTATAAGATTGCATAAATTGTTTGTATTTTTTATTCTTCTCAAGATATGTATATAGAATACTCTCATAAACATACACATACATTAATGTTTGATTCATTCACACTCATTAATGTGTAAAAATATATTTGGGGCATAGCTTCTTCTTTCAATTTTTTTTTTTAACTTATGAAAATTTGCAAAAGAGTAAGAAAGTTTAGAACGTCCCGTAAATTTTGATTATTATTATTTTTGTAATTATTGAAAAAAAAATTCTAAAGAACAGAGAAAACGAAAATTATGAACAATTTTATTAAAAATTTTCTGTTATATAATATATATAAAAATTCATATTTTAGGACTTAAGCGGAAATAACGAACATCAATTTTATTTCTGCCAAGAATACAAAAGTTTAACAAAAAAAAAAGTCGTAATGCAATCTGAAAAGATCGAGTCGGAAATTCCCACCAGTCTGTTATTTTCATATTTATTTTATTTATTCATAAAATTCTTAAATATTTTGTTTATTTCTTCTGCAAATCATAACTGTATATATTTTTTTTCAAATAAACAAAACCTCAAGATCTTTTGAGGAAATGTTTATATTATTTTTATTTATTTATTTTATTTTGAGAACCCCTTTTAAGCTGAAACAGACTAGAATTAAAAATTCATACATATAAATTTCTAATGTTCAGATTTATCTTGAGGAATTTTTTTGTGTCCTTTGTATTATATTTGTTTAATACATACATATTACAGGGAAATTATGTATTATTCCCTGTGCCTAACATGAGACATATTTTCTTGAATATTTTTTTTCCCTTTACCTCCTTTATTGTTACATGCGTAAAAGAGGTTACGAAAAACATCATTTAAGGTAGAGTAAATTTGCTAAAATATGAGCCTAATAGAATTATTTACGTTCAACAGTTTCCGAGATATAGCTTTTTAAAAAGCTGTCTTTTCAAACAGAGAGTAGCGAGTAGCCTGGTCGATGTCACAATCTCACAAGAGGATAGCACAAAGAAAAGGCCACCCTTCCCCACTGGACCCGCCCCACCAAGACCCCCAAGGAACAACGGTTCTATATCACTTTTAAAATATTTGCTTATTGCTATTTACAACTGTACAATATAATATATTTAGTTATATATCTAAGTTAATTTGGAGTGTTACAGGGGTGTAGAGAAACTACCCATTGGTAGCACTCTAATGGCATTTTACATTTGGTGGTCTCGTGGCCATCTTCTTTTCAGGCGCCTCGGAGGATTGGATTGGGAATGGAAGAGGATGCAAGGTTAGAAACTGACATGGTGAGATTAATTAAAATCATTCAAGTCGTTTTAGATAAAATAGCAAAAAATTTACTTAAAGTTATGTGTTCTAATGGATAAGTTTCATTAAAATAATTAGATATATTTAATGAAAAGTCTTCTTCCTTAATTTTTTTAAAAATTTAATTACATCTAATAACGACGTTTCGGAGCTGTCACCTCATTATCAGCTATCTACAAACAAATTCTCACTATTCATCCTATGCATAAAACAATTAATAAATATGCAACAATATGATTAATTATACCTTTTAATATCACATTTTCTGTCCCCCTTATTAGTATTAAATTATTAACAATAAACATATTGTTGTCAATTATATAAAAAAAAAATAATTAAAAATTCCATACATTATTATAAATAAAGGAGATTAATCTGTAATATACCTTTTTCAAACCAGCTTATCTTTACCATTGATGGCAAATAGATTACAAAGTCTATTCTCTCTACCTCTGTTCCACAAAAGATGTCTAATATATTTAAAATATTTTTTTAAACTATATTACAACATCACACTGATGTATTAAAATAACCAATATTATTGTACAACATTAAAATGCTAAATGATTTACTATGTCTATGTAATGTGTACATAAATGTTCTGTAACCGTCTTAAAATTAATATCGTTACCAATGTTTTTTGTAATATGTATTTCCTCGGTAATTTTTCTATTTCTTGAATGATTTACTGTGTCTAAAATTTTTGGGTTTTTAAATCAAATTCACGTTTAAATTTTATACTATGTTGTGCTAGTGCTGTTGTATTGACATTTTTTCTATTAATCTTGTGTTTTTGCTCAACCCTGGTTTCTAATTTTTTAGAAGTCACTCCCATACATACAGTTTCACAATTCTGTCAATTAATTTTGTAAATTACATTTTTTTATCATTGTTATCAATTCTATCTTTCATATTATTGAGATAGTTACCTAATTTATTGTCATCGTATAAATCTAATTTTGAGGGCGACCCGCCGGTCTACGACTCGAAGGTGTTGTGAGTTCGAGTCCCCGATCCTGGATTTTTTCAAGCATATCATTATACAATACTCACTCAGCTTCCCCGCGGGCATTTGTGGGGCCCGTTAGCCTATGGGTGGGTGGCACTGGTGTGGGAGTGACGATTCATCCCCTATGTACATCGCGGGATGCCTTGTACCTCCATGGTATGTCGTGCCAATAAAAAATAAATAAATCCAATTTAACATTATTATGGGCATATTCCACAAATATCCTTTTAATTTTATCCGTTAAAACAGGTATATAGTTTTTAAAATACTGATAATTATGATTCCTATCATCATTCCGTTCCATTTGGTTTTGTATAATATCCTTATCCGATATTTTATTATCTATATTTTTGTAAAAATCTGTATCATCCTTTGATTAGTTTTTTTTTATATTGCTACAATACTTACTATTTATAATAGTATTATCATTATTTTCTGTGTTTTTTTCCATAGTGCTAAGACTATTCTTTGTTTTATAGTCTCTAGTTATTTAGTGAAAAATTTATTTAATATTCACTTCTAGTTAGTCGATTTTATCAAAAACGTTCCTATCACATTCCAGGCATATACAGGCCTTTAATATGTAATTTCAGTTTGTCACGTATTTTTTGTTTTGAACAAGACTGTAAACGAAGACACAGACCATTTTTCGAGACTAAATTTTTGGGACACGGTGGACTTCGAAAAGATAAAATCCATTGACCGTAAGAGTCACTTTAAAGAATCGATTTTTTTTACATTGTTTCGATTTCCTCAATGTTGGCTCTAAAGATTTTAATTAAAGTCAGTACATCAATGTACGATTGAATGTTCTTTAATATTAGATAAATCACATCCTCATCGTAAAAGAGTGTCATAACATGAATTTTTTTAAATTTGAAATAAATAACAAGTTCTCATTGCTGGCTGTACTAAATGATTAAATAAATAAAAATAATAATAAAATAAATATTTATAATAAAAAAATTGATTAATTTGGTTATTTTGAAATGTAAAAAAAGAAATCGGCCATCATAGACAATCCTAATACAATTTTAGAACCAAAAAAATAACTTTATGCAGGCTATTCTGCCCAGATCATTAATATCAACTGTAAAATTCTCACAACACTATTTGTAACCTTTCCTACAATCTGACTGTGATAAATAATTTTAATTTTTAATTTAATATGAAAAATTGGCTAATTTAGGCTAATTTGAGGACTGATAGGAATCACAGGGGGAGAATATCCTGCATAAACTTGTTTTTAAATGTTTTGGTTCTAAAATTGTCTTAAGAGTGTTCTTGAGCTTGGCCGAATTGTCGGACTTATAAATGGAATATAAATATTTTGAGACTAAAATTGTTAAAATTTTATATATTTAAATAAATGTATATTATTTTAACTTAAAACTGTAAACCTAACACGTATCATATTATTATTATATAACAGTATTAGTACAATAATAATAACAATAATAGGAGAAAAAAAGAAAAGTAGAGACATATTCGAATCGGGAAAATACCGAGACAAACCGATCTCTTCCGATTGTAAGCTTACGTTTACGACTTCGTAATATTTTGTTAAACTGTTGAATTTTGAGCTGGAAAAAAGTTAATAATAATTAATAACCGTTATTTCCATCCCAAGAACCCTAAATTTGTATTTTTATATCAACAATTTTTTTCGAAAATCACAAAACAGTGACAACTTGAACACGAGCCCACCAATACTTTTAACTAACAGGATGTAAGTAGGTTGTTATCACCGAACCAGATTTTTCCCCTTTAAAACCCAAAAAATGAATACAATGAATGTTTCCCTGGGTCATTTTATATTAATTATATTTAACAAAGATTTTTTTTTCACTTTTTGTTAATAATAAAGTTTAAAATAGTTAATTAATAGTGTGTTATGTTACTTATAGAACATATTATTTAATTACTTTACTAAATAATTCAACACACTATCCAAAATTTTTAGTCTCAAAACATTTATTTCATTTAGACGTCCAACGTTTCGGCCAATTCGGCCATCTTCAGGGACATCTATTACAAAAGTTTCCATTATTTGTATGATCCTACAATCAATTCAATTATTTCACATTATTATTTATAATTTACCTTACCTTAATTTACTATGAGACATTTAACCCTTTTAAAAAACTCTATACAGGCTATTCTGCCCAGGTCAATATATACATCTATGAACAACATTAAAATCATTAGGTACACTTATTTTTTGTTAATCAGTATATCTCACATTTGTTTAATTACCTATTAAGTCCAAAATACAATAACCACCTAATAGTCAAAACCATAAAAACCAGTCAAACTATTTCTCTTTTACACACAATTTATACACTATATATTATAACCTCACATGTAACCTACCTTTACTCAGTTTAGGCATTTAAAAAATTTATTTACCATAATTACATTTTTGTCATATTTTCTCTTTATTACATTAGTAAAATTCCTATCAAGGCTAACTGTAATTATCCATATATAAATTATCCTATATTATTTATAAGTTAATCTTACTTAATATTTCTGCATAATGTTGATTTAAATTCCTCGTATCTGTTTTGAAGTTTACTGTGTAATCAATATTTTCAGATATATAAATGGCTTCCAGTATTTTCCTTTTGTATGTATTATTCTCTTTATGTAAAATGAGTGTATTATCAAAATCAAAATTATGTTGGTTTTTGGTTGCATGTTGGACTAGTGCTGTTTTATTTGGATCTTTTTCTTTATTTTTCAGATCATTATTATGTTGATACACTCTGTCACCCAATAATTGCTTTGTCTCACCTATATATATAGCTGGACAATTTAAGCAGGGAATTTTATATATTAATCCCGATTGATTTCTTGTATCAATTTTGTCCTTTATTATACTATAATATTTCTTTATTTTATTATTGGGTCTATGACTTAGAGAGTATTCATCAACATCGTAATCCTTAAATGAAATAAATGTTTTGAGACTAAAAATTTTGGATAGTGTGTTGAATTATTTAGTAAAAAAATTGCCAGTCTCAAGAAAGAAATTTAAAGATTATAAATAAATGAACATATTATTGTTTGATGAATATATCTTTTTATTTATATTTTATATTTCACTGATATAATATTGTTTAATTAATTAATATCCCACAATATTGTTCCCTAGCCAGAAGTAAACATTCTACAGTACTGTGTGGCACTTTTTGTTATTCCAATGAGTCTTTGTTTACTCAGAATAAAGGTCTCTTACAAGTCTGTTCTATGCGATCCTATAACAAGAACCATTGTTCGTACAACGCATTGTTGTTGTCTTAAAATTATTAAAATATTTAAAAAATATATAAGTAAAACCATTTAAGATAAAGTGACCTCTGGAGTCAAATACTTCTTTCTTGAAAAAATTGTGAATTAATTATAATACAATGTTTTACTTTTCATGGCTGTTCTATAACTATTTGAAAAGTTTGCTATAAAAAGCCAATGAGTCCACTTTTGAATGATAATTATAAGGTATTACGTCATTATTATAATATTGAGGTATATTCTATTACAAAGGCAGAATAGCCTACAATTTTTTAATGACATTGTTAGTTGTGATATTGCAAATAAGATATCCTTGAGAATAGCCGAAAAGTAGGAGTTATAGGAAAATAAACTTGTTCAGACTATATGGATGTTTTTAATTATAATTGATAAACAAACCAGTTTTAAAATAGAAATTAAATTATATACAAAGAAAATTATTATTCGAGCGTCTGATGCTGATTAGTTAAATTTTCTAGAAAATGTTTATTAATTATTAACTATTTGAATGGGAAAATTTAAATTCTGAATTAAACCTAACAAGTTTTTATGGAGATTTTTAATTTTCCATAAAAAAAGAACTTTTTTTTTATTATCAAATTCAATTACATCTGTTTATTTTCATAAATAAATCTTGAAAAGAGTCTTTCTTGACTGAGAACATAGAAAAATAATTCTATTTGATTTTTTTATTGTTTGTGTACTGAAGCACAGTGGGATATTTCAAAATATGTCCCAGAATGGAAAAATTATTTCTAAAGAAACCTTAGAAAACTTCAAAACTAAAAATAGAAAATTTTAATGGTTTACACACATTTTAATGGCTGTCACTAATAACAGATTGCCTTGAGCGCATCGATTCTCATTACCATCTCTCAGTCCCAGATCAACATTTTTAAATTCCAATATTAGTTTATTTTCAAATATTTCTCGGAGGAAAGACTCTTATATATTCAGTATGAAATTGAAAGGTTGTAAAAATTATTTTTACAATTTGTTTTTTGTGTAAGAAAAGTATGCAGGATATTTCAAAATATGCCTCGGAAAAAAAATTTTCTTGGTCAAAAAACACCTTAAACTTGAGATAAAAAAAACAAGGGGATTTTAACGAAATCAGGATTTCGAAATGTGCCAGTCTTGGAATTCAAAACATTACGTCAATTTTTCTCATACTCCTTTTATACAAGCCAACCGAAAAAGATAATTTAATTGGCAAGTAAATTTTTATTGTCATGATTTGATATATTAAATGTCCTTTTTTTAAGAACAGTAAATTTGCATATTATTATGATTAAGAATGAAATGAAGAATAATGAAATGAGAACTTCAATTTACATTACATAAAATTAATAATTGGACACTAATTTTATAATAAATACTACTACTACGATACTAAACACCAAGGCTTCGCACGATGTTTTTAAGAAATACATACGCGCGTTTCCTGACGTGGTTTTAATAGCATGGGTTCATCACTCCCACGCCTATTTTTGTGAGTGCCACCCATTGGCTAACGGGCCTCACAAATGCCCGGGGGGAGATTGTGTGTGAGTATTACATAATTTTAAGCTTGAAAAAATCCTGGGTAGAGCCGGGTTCGAACTTCGAGCAATCTATGGGTTGGCAGACAGGCGCGACATTTAAAAATAACCTTGACAACGTACAAAACTAGTTTAAACATTGGAAATTAAAACATCAACATGTAAAATTTACACAACGCGACAATACTGCCCTCTAGTTTACATAGAAATTCGCCCGACACCATAAACAAACACAGTAACGTAATTGATATTTATTTATGTTGACCTCATGTTGAGTGAAAACGTAAAAAGCTTAATTTCCGTCTCAGACTATTATATTCCTTATTACTCAGACGTTTTTATTACTCACCAGACAAACACTTAACGTAGATAATCATTTACTAAAACTTATACGACTAAATTTATTGACCTCATAAAAATAAAAATATACAAAAACAGAAAATACTAACGTTCCAATCACAAGTTTATAAAAAACTCAAGAATTATTAGATCCCTATTTGCACCCATATTAAAGAAGTTGATAACGTTCATATTACGTTTATTCGTAATAGGAACAGTTTATATTACGTCTACCAAAATTAATTCACAAAATATTAATTTTTAATTATTTGGAAAAGATGTTGAAAAATATTGAACATAAAAAAACTCCATTAAACCTCATATTTTAGAAACTTTACTCTACTTTAAATGATGTGCTAAAAAGGTTTTTTAGTTAAACGGGAAGTCGGCAATCATTCTGGATCCCACCATGAGATATGAAAATAACGACCTTGACCAGGAAAATAAGGTAGATAGGGAAAAGAAGGAAATCTACGATAAATGTATCACTTTCCTCAAGGAGAAGTTCCGTGAGGGCTTCGGAGAACGAGACTTCAACGTGAGAGGCCTCTGGTTCGGAGCCCGTGGAACGATACCCAGCACAACTAGCAACTTCATGGAGGAACTCGGGGTCGATGTCCAGGACGTGGCTAGGATGACAGAAAATATAATACTTGAATATAATAACTTCCCTGGGAATCATAAACCACCACATGCATGGAAATTAGTTGATAATCACATGGGTTGTGAAATAGAAGGGAAAGAAAAAAAAAAGGAATAAATGGAAAACTTGTAGTTAGTTTGTAGACTGGTATTAATTGTAAAAGAAAACTGTGGAAGAAAAAAAAATGGTATCTATTATATTATATCTTGTAAAAATATGTAACTTATATTTGTCCAGTCACGGATTGATCAGTATGCTGTGTGATGTAGCAAACCGATATATTTGGGCAGCATGAATGAATAAAGTATTTCTTTCTCTCTCTCCCTTTACATAGGTTTATGGGTATGGATCTCCAAATGAAACATGAGGGGAAATTGTGGGTTTTTCTCCAATAAAATTAACTTCAGGGATCAACTTTAAATAAATCAATATTTATTTTTTAATATTATTTGCTGTCTCATGTATAGTGTAAGTAAAAACAGAACCTTTTTTTTTTATTTTGAAACTTCTAGAACATCCACTATTTTCTAGTTTAACCAGAAACCGAACAACTAGGAATCAACATTTTGTAATTTATTGTGACAAAAATCATAAAAACTATTACTCCTACGTTATAAGCTACTTTATAATTTGTTCAACTAGCTTTAATGTAAGTCAGATATCTGTTCGTCTAATGGTTCCTGAGATACGTTTTTATAAATAAAATATTTATGTCAGAACTACTAGAAATCAACATTTTTGAAATTTATTTTGGCAAATATCATGGAAGATAAACTTCATAAACTACTTTATAGGCCATTAAATTATCTTTAATTTTAATGCTAATAGATTTGAGTACGTTTAATGGTTCCAGAGATGTAGTTTTCCTAAAATAAATTATCTAACTACTGATTTTTCTGATGATAATATGTTGATATTTAAAAAACTGTTTCTCGGAAACTATTGAACGTAAATAGCTCTATTAGGGCTTATATTTTTAATAAAGCCCCCCCCCTTTTAAATAAAGTTCTATTAGGTTTTCTAGTGTTATAGAAAGTTTTAATGATATGGAGTTCCAAATGAAAAGTTAACGTTTTGATACAGCCGCCATTAGGGGTTAACCTAAAAACAATAAAATTATTTTGCAATTATTTTTTTTTAATTTGACCTGAAATTTGAAATTTATTTAAGAATAATCTTAATAAAGTTTCAATCAAAATTCATATTAATTTTTACTGTATTAGGTATTTTATAAA
Organism: Halyomorpha halys; assembly: GCF_000696795.3. Taxonomy (NCBI): domain Eukaryota; kingdom Metazoa; phylum Arthropoda; class Insecta; order Hemiptera; family Pentatomidae; genus Halyomorpha; species Halyomorpha halys. Next base: position 2,087,933 of record NW_027107159.1, read on the forward strand.
GCGCCGGGTGTATAGAAAGGGGAACTAGTCTCTATGCAAGAAGGTGGTGCAATAGTACACAGTCACACCAGACAGTAAAACTCCTATCTGAGAAATGCTAGAAGATCCTCCCCTTGGGGCAATGCCCCCCGGCTAAGGAGACACTATCGACCGGGCAGGCTGTGAATGGACACAACAAGTGGCGGTCAAGGCTGCGTCATGACCCAGTGACCACTGTCTGGGACCGTGTCTGCCCCCCCTCCCTCTGGGGGGCCGACCTCTTCAGGAGTGCGCCTCTTATCGGGGGGAGGGGAGGAAAGGGATGAGTTTGTGGCCCCGTCAATGGGGTTCGTTCTTACAGCGGTCTGTGAGGGAAAAAGTGATGTAAGGGAGGTTCTCAAATACCGGGAGATTTTCAGGTCACACTTTTCATCGAAAAACTCATCTGAAAAAATATGAAAATAAAAATTATGATTTTTCACATCTTCTTAGCTAAAACCGCAACCAAGAAAACTTTACCGCATAATCAATAAACAAAATTTTGATTTGAAATTTTAACACCTATTTTTTTTAGCTAAACATTTACATTAAACTAAACCTAAAACCAACTTCAAAAAAGTACAGTGAATTTTTTTTAGAAATGTCCTTACTGTATCCTAAACTAAATAAATCATATCATGCCTTAAATTGTGACACCTCAGGCCCGAATAAATGTACAATACGAAATTAATATTTAAGGGTGTCTCATTTTCAACAAAGAACTTCCAAAAAAAAAAGATATATATTCTTAATCTATTAGCTGACACCATTACCGAACTCTAATAAGCAAATTTACTAATATAATTTATTTTGAAATTTTTACATCAATTGTTGTGACAAACCCCACGTTAATGAAGCCATAAACGACGAAGAAAATTAAATCTAAAAAATCGTTAAACTTTAAATTACAGTCTATACTGATCTCAAATAACGAGCAATTTTCATCAAAGAATTTTAAAAAATTTTTTTTTATCTCTTAGTTGAAACCACCATCGAATTATTATAAGCATATCTATTTGAACGTTGAATTACTCTCCTCAATGAACTCGATCTCTAATAACGAGCAATGTATATCAAAGTATTTCAGAAAAAAAAATTAATCTCTTAGCTAAAACCACTATCGAACTATTATCAGAAAATCCACTAACACAATATTATTGTGGCAAAAAAAAAAAAATCCCATGTGAATGAACCCTTAGAGACCAAGAACATGAAATTTAAAAATCTTTAAATGTTGTATTATTGTCTAATTATTAATTTTAAAATCTCATTTCAGAAGGAAAACAATAATTAATTACAATGAAATACAAAAATTTATTTCTAAATAAAAGGCCAAAATGCCTTACTATATCAAAACCAAGACAATGGTTATTAAAAACAAACTGATTTGTAATCCTTTCCGGCCGAATTGTGTGAAAGAGAGGATCGACATCACGTGTTTTAGAACTTCATGACATTAGTTTAAGTTATTTTATTCTGGAACATATTTTGAATTGTCGAACTGAATTTTCTAACACAAAAAAAAATTATTCGAAAGGATTTTTTTTTTATTATGCATTGAAATTTACGTACTATAAATGGAGTAATATGATGATAAATTACTATGGTATGATACAGATATGTAGAGAAGCTACTCATTGGTAGCACCTTAATAACATTTCTATATTAGAAGGTCTCGAGGCAGTATTCTTTTCAGGCGCTTCGCATGATTGCTAGGCATGGAAAGGAAGCTTAGAAGGAAGGTTAGAAATTTGTGGGTTTGGGTGGTTTATATTTTTTTCTCTTATCTTAATTTAAAAAAAAAAAAAAATCTGCACCGCTACAGCCCGTTTATGGTCATGAGTGCAATACTATTAATAGACCAGCGGGTGTGTAAGGAGGTGATTTAGTCAGAATCAAGCTGGGCGGCTAGATTGTTGTCCAATCAAGGGTACCCTACTTTATGAGGCTGGGTGGATCCCGGAGGGCTCCCAAACACACAGGGACTCATATTAACAAACTTTATATTCATATACCGTTATTGTGTTTTTATAATGCTGTAATTTTTTAATAAATAGAAAGAATCAAAAGAACCTTAAATGTTGTTCCGCGAATGAGGTTAAAATCGTAAACATGCCATGTAATTATAATCCCTTCTCCCTGTTATGAGATTATGAGATAGTGCATTTTATTAAAAATCGTTGTGTTTTTATTACCATTGTTTCAGATTAAATTCGGTTAGTTTGGATTTTTCCATATACTAGCATAGCTGTAAATCATTCTACAAATCCATCGAATCCCGAAAACAGTCTTTATTAATTATTCAACATAGAACTTTAGAAAAACAGGTGAAGAGTTTAAGGAAAAGAACTACTAAATACTTTTATGACACTTCACCCCTGAGGGAGCTCAGAGTTAAGCTACTTACTCCAAGGACATGGGTTTGAGTCCGGTTGGCAGGTTTTCTGTTACACTATAACTGTGTATATATAATGAAGTGATTGAACGTGAGTCAGTCCTATGGGTTCGGGAGCCTCATAAAGTTGCTACCCATAATGGGGGAAAAATCTGGTGACTGGGCGAGATCATGAAAAAATCCCCTCCTTGTATGACCGTTGTTCTAAAAACAGTGCTTCCTTACGAAATACTAAACCCCAAGAATTGAACTCGAAAGTATTTTCTTTTTGTATACGTTCTTTATATTCTTTTCGGAAAGTTCCACTGCGATTTTTATGGAGAGGTTTTATGAATAAATACTTTCAATTATATTTTTGTCTAATAAATTTAAATTTTAGAGGCTTAACTAAGTTTTAAAAAAATATTTTACTTACATATTGATTTTTTCTTAAATAATATTTAAGATTTTGAAATAAATCGCATCAGATTTATTTCTATAAATGTACCTTCTTCTATAAAATATTATAAAATTAATATTATGACAGATATGAGGGAGTTCATAAATGTTTAGGTTGAATGGTTGAATTTTTACTATTGTATTTTTATATGATTTATATTTAACTATAATATATTATACATAATCCTTACCTTTTATTTATATATTTTTTTAAAAAATGAATTGTTAAATTATAAGCATTTATGTTGAAATTAATTATAACATAGTATTTACATCATTTATGTCAAATTAATTATAACACAATAAGCACATCATTCAGTATTCGGTTGTCTAATATACGCAGTAGCTATTAAAATGTCACAAATAATGAGGCCAAAAAATGTGCTTATGATAAAAAAAACTAAATCCAATATTTGAGTTTTTCGAATCATTTTGACTGAAATCTTAATTAAATATTGTTCTGACCACATATAAAATATGGTGGATTCAAGATAATATTATATATATTTTTATGCCAGACATATTAATGTATTAGAATGGACTGATTTAACCAGAACAAGGTGTTCACTCACTGTCTGCTCTTGTAAGCGATTAAACGTTTACATTACGTAAGTGTATACACAAACATTCTATAAATAGCTGAGGTGACAGTTATCGCCAAGGCTGACTTTTTATCAAAGCCTTGTATGGTTTCTATAGCTTATGATGAATCAGTTGGTGGGAATGACCGACTATCGATTGTCACTACCTTGATAAATACTATTGATTGTTTATCGATTATTTTCTAATCAATCGATAACTTGAGCGCTTGTACGTTAGGATTGGTTAGCAATTTCGTGACTGTAGTGATGCCAATTCCAATTTGACATTAATTTCGTGACGGATAACTATCTTCCCAGTTTGGTCTGAATACGATCATAAACTACAGGATAACCTCCCTTTTATAACAGGAATCTTGGAAGAATGGAGGGAGGCAAGTTGGTAGAAAAAATAAGCTAAAAAGGCTTCATACGCTTATGTACCTTTCATGAGCGTGGCAGATGAATAGAGGAAAAATACAAGGCAATCAATCAAGTCTTCCACTGAGGACCAATATAGCGCCAGAATGAATCCCAAAACATTTGTAGAGATTCATTTCCAGGGGCCTCAGCGAAAGAAATATGGATGTGGTTTGAATACACTAAGTCCTTATGTACTTCAACAATAATCTGTACAACGAGATGAGAGAAATTGGGTAAACTTCGGGTTAAATACTACCGCATTCTTTCTATAAAGGGTATCACATCTTCATCACTAAATAAGTTGAGCTGTTTCAAAAAGAGAATGATATCTCACATTTTATGGAACGAACTTCAGTGCAAGAAGGACGGATTTTCATACAGGCGTATCTAACATATTATGGCCAGGCTGAGAAGACCGATATTTAGTCCAAGGGTCCGACCATTTTCTATTTCAAAATTTCTAGAAAAGATTTTAACCACCCACTTCTTACCGAATTCCAAACCTGGACCAGAACTGACGCAGAAAAAACACAAATATTCGGACAACACCTCTGTGTGAAGTATGCCCTCAATTTAAATTGCCGGAACACACTTCATTTTTGGTTTGCTGGTTGGTTAAAGTGGACTGTATAAA
>NW_027107159.1:2098547-2102415 GCF_000696795.3 Halyomorpha halys
GGCTTGCGTCACTTGCTACCAAGCGTTGGAGGAGGTGAGATTTGGCTGCTGGCCACTTGGGGCGCTACTATGTCTTGTAGGCTATTATGCCATGATGTTTGATTGATGTTTGGTGCCCCCTCCACTTCAACCTTTCGGTTGCCGTAGGTTAACCGGAACAACCTCTCTAAAACCTTTATTCCACATTCTGAAACAGAACTAAATATTCCGCTCCAAATGACCCTCCCACCTAAAGCATTTCATCCTTCTGAAATATCTAGTATCATTCAAAGATTATCTACCCGCAAAGCTCCTGAATACGACCTAATAACATCCCACATTCTAAAACTTCGCCCTCGAAAAGCCATCCTATTCCTCACTTACATATATAACGCCGTACTCCGTTCCACATATTTTCCTAACACTATCCTCACCACGTATACCGATGACATGTGTGCTCGCTGTTAATAATAACCCATTAATTGTATCCCAAAATCTCCAATTCCATATCACAGTCTTCGAAGATTGGTGTCGTAATTGGAGGATTAAGATAAATTCCAACAAATCCCATCAAATCACCTTTACCCTTCGTCGTAAACCTACTGATTGCCCTACAGTTTCATTTAATGATGTTACTCTTACCCCTGTCGAACAGATCCGCTACCTTGGACTACATTTGGACAAGCGATTAACCTGGAATCCTCACACCAGACTGAAGAGACAGGAAACTGCACGTCGATTTCGACTATTACAGCACTTACTAGACAAACGGTCTAAACTTCCAATACATTACAAAAGACTGATTTACATGACTGTAATAAGGCCAATCTGGACATATGGAGTTGAGCTTTGGGGCTCCACTAAACCTTCGAATTCCTCTTGTATACAATCCAAAATCCTTCGAAAATTATCAATGCTTCTAACTTTGTCACAAATAAAATCATACATAAAGACCTTAATGCTCCCTATGTAACCGATCTAGCCCGAACCAGATATCACTCCTAAGTATAATTATATGCAGATAATATAATAATTGTGTTATAGTTTGCAACGTCCAACAGAACACTACACCATGACCTTCATATCCCTTATGTTCTTGACCAACCAAATTCCCAGAATTCCATACAAACCATTCCAATCTTCCAAATCCTCTTGTTCAATCCTTATCCAGTTTCACTCATCCCTATAACCCACCTTGAAGGTAGAAACGGCAGTGTCCACGAGACTTGAGGCAATGGACTGTCACTCATGTACAGTGTTTGTGCCTTAAGCCGCGGCTCAGTACCAGGGACGTGGTGAAAGGAAAGTGCAGGGATCTCTAAGATCCTTGCTCTACCCCTAACACGTGAGGGATGGAGCAGGATCGGGGATCCACATACCAAATGTGTAATTATTGTATATAATAGAGCAAGATGTAAATAGTTATTTTTTTATTACATTTACTTACAAATTTTTATTGTTAGCTGTTCGATATTATTTTTATGTAATTATGTATATATTTTGATTCTGTTTTTCTTATTTAATTTTCTTCCTCTCGATATTTTCTACTTTTTATTTTTTACCCACTCGTAGCGTTTCCTCTTAAAAACTCTTAGCCATTGTTGTAACGTCTTTTTTAATTCGAAGTTTGAAGTTTGGTTTCCAAGCAGGTTCGTTTTATTTATTTTGTTTCCCCTATCTTTATTTTACCACTCCATCTTTTCTCAGTTTTCCTTATCCACGTTATTAGTTATGTTCACTATATATTATTATTGGTTTTTTTTCTTCTATTCATCTCTTTTGTTAAACTTTACTTATGTTTTGCCTTTTTATCAATTATTTTGTTTTCATATTTGTATATTTTCTTTCTCTCAATTTATTTTTCTGTCCATATTTCAATTTTTAAATTAATAACTAATATATTTATACTTCTTTGTATTATAAAACTTCATTTTCATTTTATTTTCTTAATTATGTTATTTTACCTACTTTTTCAATTATCTATGTATACATTTTATTTTTCAACTCTCTCATCACTTCATTTTATTAATTCCATTATGTAAAATTATTCACTTTATGTCATTCTGTTTATACCTTCTTTTTTATTTTCTATACTTATTGGTTGTTATCATGTTCTTTGTTCTTAGCCCTGATGAAGGCTAGAAACTCTATCCGAAACGTTGGGACAATTACATAAGCTACACCAACTTATTTGTGTTTCATTTGACCGCACCCCCATCCATCATCACCTAGTACGTCATCCACGGTCAACTATCTCTCATAATTATTTTATTTTATGTATTAATTTTGTTTGGTATATATATATATATATATATTGGTAAATATATGTGTATATAAATACATGTGCGAGTGTGTGTTTTGATTTTGGTATGAATGTAATCAATAACCACACTATAACTCATTACCCTAGTTATGTGAAGGGGCCATACTGTGGCAGATTATAATATTTATGAATAAATAAAAAGTTCAGTTTGCAGCGTTTCGTATTTTAGTTTTGTGATATGTTGTTTTTATCTAAATATCCTGCCGAATGAGTTATACAATAAATTTATATCATTCCACTTAGATTCCCATTTTGCTGGCTCCTGTTTTATTTATACTTCGTTGATCGATTAGGAGGCAAGTTGCTTGAAAGAATTTGGTATTTATTTCAATATTTAGTTTCAATGTTTGCCTTCACATTTGACGTATATACATTGCATATGTCATACCGACTACATTACTCTTCTGGAAATATATTAGGTCAAGGTGGACGCGGCCGTGGCTCTAACTTTAGAAAATAGTGTATGTTTCGGATCCTTTAAAAAAATATTTAAAATAAATTAAGTTTAATAATTTTACATTAAAAAAAAACTATACCTGTATCGCCTCTATACCGAGGAGAAGGGATTCCTCATTTTGTGTAGGAAGTTCTTTCTCTTGAACAACGGTTGTGCAAGGAAGTGATGTGTTTAGGATTAGTCTCAAAAACCAGGTTTTTCCTAGTAGCACAGTCCCTTACTCACCCAGTTACCCCGCTCCCCAAATATTTTTAAATACAATAATTCTAATAAGTTTTGATTTTCTAGATAAAGCTTAATTGACATCAGTAGTCTAGCAATAATCTGGAATATGCTTTTTAAGTACCTCGGTCAGACGCTTCTTTGTCCACTAGAGCAGCTACTCCCCACCAATTGACCTACATTATGGCAGACAAAGTAAATTGGTTTAGAGGCCGCAATATGAGAATTCTGGACATCCTGGATGAGTAAGAGTGCTCTAGTTGGAACCGGGTTAACCATTAAAAGGATGTCGTCAGCGGTTCATCTCTTCAACTTGGGACAGGCTTAACAGATGAAGTCAATCCTACTTTATTCGACTACTTAAAAGAATCGTATTAGCGTAAAATATCAAGTTTACTATCTATATTATGATAAAGTTTCAAGAACTCCGTATTACGACAAACAGTCCTGTGCGAAAAAAATAATTTTCTAGACTCTGAGAGCTCTTTTTATAAACACTTTAATTGTCCATCCCAATAATCTAACTTCCCACTACGAACAGTCGGTAGTGGGACCCGGGTTTTGGTCCTGTAATTTTCTTACACGATTTATAAAATAAATAATGATGAATAGATAGAATGATATATGAGAAGATGATTTGGGGTGCGGTCAGAGAATAACACCAATAAGTAAAAACTTATTTATTAATGCCTAAGTTTCAACCAGAATTTAAAGGATAAGAGGATAATTCAATAAGCGGAATTACAGCATGATTAGAAAATTAGAAAATAGCAAACATTTTAGATAAATAAATAGTTTTGAAAGACATGTATTGTTCAAGTATTATTAGAAGCCAAAGGGTGTATAAGAAAAGTAATATTAAAATTAAGAAAAAGGATAGAACAAAA
>NW_027107159.1:2102681-2115413 GCF_000696795.3 Halyomorpha halys
TAAAAAAAGAATACATAAATATGAATATTTTAATATGAATATTTTAATTTAATAATAATTATTTAAAATTAAAATAAAGGAAAAAATTATATGTAATTAATGAAATATGTGAGCAAAATGGAGAAAAAAAGGAGTAGTAAATATAACAATAATAACATGTGGTGAACATAACTTAATAATGTGATTATGGAAGAGGTGATAAGAAATGAGTAGAAAAGGAGAAGGGGCGTAAAAAAGAAAGATGAGAAAAAAAGGAGATAAAACATAAAACCAACCTGCTTGGTGAGGATCTTAAAGCAATGTAAAATAAATATAATACAATTCTTTTTTATGTAATGTAAAATAAATATAATTTGAATAATTGAAAAAACTCATATACTTTTGTTTTTTTTATTACATATTAAATTGTAATATAAATTACAAATTATAAAACTGGACACGTTCATTACCTTGCTAACGTTCTCAGGTAATTTGTATTTTCAGTAGAGGAAAGTATTTGGCCAGTTATATTACACATAACTGTTATCAACATTATAAATAATTGTTTCAAAAATAAATAATCAAGTTTTATAAAATGAAATGTATGTTATTTTTACACGTTTTCCATGACATTAATGTTAAATGATTTTCATTTTGTATGTATTTTATTTTTTGTTTCTTTCTTAATTATAATATTGCTTTTCTCATAGAGACTTTATCTTGTTTTAATACTTAGACTATATATGTCTTTTAACATTATTTATCTACCTACAATGTTTGTTATTTTCTAATCAGTCTGTAATTCTTTTTGTTCATTATCTTGTATTTTGTTCTAAGCCCTGTTCAAGGTCTGATATTCTGGTAAAATTGTTGGCACTAATAAATTAGTTTTTACTCATTTGTGTTTTTCACTAACCGCATTCATTTAAACAAAATTTTTATTATTTATATGAACATAAAATTTTGAAGTCCATTATCCGAATGTTTAATTTTAGAGTTGTGTTTGTGTTGTATTGCGCAATGGTACTAATTCCAAGGACCTAGGTTCGAATCCAGTTGGGCGGATAATTTTTTTCTGGGGTTCATCCAGCCTCATAAATTGGGAACCCTTAATTAGGTAAAAATCTGGCGGTCGAGCTTGATTCTGACCAAATCCCCTCCTTGCACAACCAATGGTCTAGTAACAGTACTTCCATACAAAGTACTGAGCCTTTGTGGCTTGAAGCGGTACAGATTTTGATTTTTAATTTTTTTTTAATATTGGAGATGGGATATACACCTGTGCTGCTAAAAATTGTTATTTTTTTTTACCTTAGCTGTTGCATTAGAATGTCATTTCCACACGTTACTCTAAATGACGTATCCATTATCTAAAATACTTTATTCTGAAGGTTTCTCCAAATGCAGTCATGCAGAGGTGTCATTAGCAGGGAGGTCTTTGGCACCGGGTCACAAAAGGAGCAAGATGTAAGAATCCGTTTTGGATTAATTGTAAAGAGTTACCTTCGCGGGTTATAGAGAAATAAATGGATCGGGAAATAAAAAGCATTCCGATGTCTGCGGAGTCTTCTCCTTTTTGTAAAGGGCAGAGATAAATTAGCTGGAAAAGAGAAGAAGATAAGGCAACTAATAGTGGATTCGTTATAATTTAAAAGCACTAATGCAAAGGAATAGTATGGCTTAATCGTTGGAGATTTATACTGCATGGAGGGGGAGCCGCCATCTTGAAGGAGTGGCAGGTCTCCTTATGACCATACTATATATTTTAGTCTTCTTTTATTTATCACATTCACACCTGGCAATAAAATCGGTAAAAAATAAATTTACTGGATTCCTAATTTATTTTTGCCTTTTTTTAACTAGAAATTTAGGTTGAAACAACGGAACACTTGAATTTAAATAAGCTCAAAAATCTTAAGTACAACTGTTCCAATTATAGTAAAATTTGTAAGAATTCGGTAAAAAAAAATTTTATCATGGCTGTATGTTCTACAACTGCTATTGTCTAGTTGCCGAATATATCATCTGGTGGGTTAAGATCAATTATTTTTATATGAAATTTATTTTAGGTGAAGGTGAATTACTTTAATTATAGATAACATTATTTAACCTCTTTAATTCACCAACAGAATGTCCTACCTTTGACTAACAAGCCGTTAATTTTTTCACAATTAATTATTCCCAATTGATATATCACATCTTATTTTGTGTTTAAATTAAATTTATTAATATGATTTTAAATTGAGTCCAGAAATATACAGGTGAATTAATATTTACCTTTTAAGAAACATTAATACGATAATCTTAATCTACATCACTAATACCATATTTTAGTGAAAATATTAAATAAAAAATAAATAACGATTGGAGATAAATACCTTATAATTTAAAAAATGAAAATTATTTATTTAATCGTTTACATACATTTACAGACTATGTCTGTGCATATGTAAATTATTAAATGCTTCAAGTGCAAATTATTAGTGTAAATGTGGAAGTGCGTTATGAGCTCCTTTTTTCTTACGTGAATTAAATACTAATTTTAACTTTAATTTTAACAATTTTGATGATTTAAATTTACAAGGTATTTATATCTAATGACTATTTTTATTTTAGTTTACTAATGTATTGTAAAAGCGATGTAGGCAAAGACTCAATTAAAAAATATTTTAGAATCAATTTAGTATTAAAAAATTTGAAAGAAATACAAAATAACAATAAGATGTAAGTGATATATCAATTGTAAATAATTAGTTGTAAAACATTATATCAAATATATTATAATTTTATCAAATTTTATTTTATTGTAAGATGCGCATCGAATATTTTGTCGAACTAGTATCATTAAAAAATCGGTGATCCCACCTAGGAGGCTAAGAACAATCTTAAAGTCACATTTTACTTCAGTGCATAATATATTTAATTTTAGATAATATATTTAATTTTGGATAATACATTTAATTTTAGATAATATATTTAATTATTTCCTTACTGGCTTGTTATCCTGTCTTTTTCTTTATTCTTGGTTTTACTCTTATTTCCTTTTTCCATCTTTCAGTGTGCAGTGTATCTTTTATAAATCATTTTTTACTTAATATTGTTAATAATTTAATTATTATAATATGTTAATTATTGTTATTATTTCAGTTTTCTTTACTTATCAAAAACCTTTTGTTATTTAATTTTAAGTTTCACTGTAGAGCTGACATCCCAACCCATCCTGTCACTATCCTCACTACGTATACCGATGACACATGTCTATTGTCAGTGAATAATGATCCTTCCATTGTTTCCCAAACCCTCCAATCCCACATCACTACCCTTGAAGAATGGTGACAAAATAAAATAAATTCCAATAAACCACCAAATCACATTTAACCTTCGTCGTAAGCTCATGACGTTCTGCCCTACAGTATTCTTTAATAATACCCATTTATTCCTGTCGAACACATCCATTACTTAGGATTACATCTGGACAAACGATTGACATGAAATCCTCTTACAAGACAGGAAACTGCTCGTCGATTCCGACTATTGCAGCACTTACTAGACAAACCGTATAAACTTCCAATCCATTACAAAATATTGATCTACATGACTATAATAAGGCCTATCTGGACATACGGAGTTGAGCTTTGGGCTCCAATAAACCATCGAATTCCTCTCGAATCCAATCCTACAGTCCAAAATCCTTCGTAAAATCCTTAAGGCTTCTTACTTTGTCACAAATCAAGTCATCCATCAGGACCTGAATGTCCCATATTTTGCCGATTTGTCCAGAACCAGATACCAATCCTTCCACGATAAACTTCCCAACCACCCAAACCCATTTGTTCTAACCTGGCTTCTCCTTTATTACCTGATAATCCCCGGAGGTGTCTGAAAAGAAGATGGCCTCGATATCTTCTCCTCTAGAAATGTTATCAATGTTCTATCAGTGGGTAGATTCTCCACATGTTTGTATCATGTTATTATATCACTTACAGCAAATTTACTTGTTTTATATATTTTTATACAGTTGTAAATAACAATAAATTAATTATAAAAAAAAGTTTTATTGCCTCAGATTAAATAGTTTTAAGACTAGTTTTTTTCTTTTACAGCGCCCGGACCATCTTTCATTTATAATATATATATATTTTTTTAATAATTTATTTATTGTTATTTACAACTGTATGCACAAATATACAACAAGTAAATTTGCTGTAGGTGACATAGTGAGATGATAAAAACATGTGGAGAATCTACCCACTGATAGAACTCCAATTATAATATATTTAAGTATTAAAGAAAATTTAAATAATATCCTTTTATGTATTAAAATAGGGGATTTAATTATTAAAATTATTTATTTGAAAATGTGAACAATATTTAGTAGATAAATAATATGAAAAAATCCTATAGGGGTCAGCTCCTTGTTTTTTTATTTTTGTTTAGTGGCATAAAGTATTACTGGTATTCAACGCCATTAATTTCTTACTTATTTCTGCTTGCATTTTTATTTTTATTATTTTTTTTATACAATTGTTTTCCTCGGAAAAAAAAGTTTTTTTATTAAAAACAAATTTGTGCTGCCCAACTGTATTGGGTTACTAACTTACTTAAATCTAGACATTTTTTTTTTAATCTTACAATATATAAGCATTATAAATAATAAATATTTTAAATAAATAACAATAGACAAAAAGTAATAAATAGATATAAAAAAAAACTGAGATACTAAAAGGGTTTTTGAAATATTCTGGTTTAATCCTAAGCTATTCTAGGAACGAAATCCAATTCTCAATAAATTTTGTAGTGTATCAGATTTTCTACAGCTCCCAAAAGACCGTACGATTTTTTTGGCTCAATTACTAAATGATATTTTGTTTGTTTTTTCGTCGAAAAAATTAATTTTAGTTTGAGGTGTTGTACAGAGAAAAATATGATGGACTGGACTGCCTTCAGATCTTCTAGTTCGTACAAGTTGATACACTGTTGGCCAACACGGTCATATCTTCCTACGCTACCTCCATCTCAAGGGTCTTGCCAATTGCACTAATTAAACCCATTCTCAGGCGCCAGCGGGCAGGTCTTGGCTCATTCCTTTTCTTCTTCTACTGGTGGCAAAGTCTCCTCTTCGGGTTCTGTTTCACTCTTCCGTTTGTTTTTTAAAAGTAGTTTTAGTTGGAGTGTAGCAAGATGAGGAGTTTCTTTGTGGAAGTGTTTGTTCTTTTTGCTGTTGCTTGCGTTTTTGCTAAGGTATGTGAGCTGTTTATGATAAATCCGTAATCTAAAGCTAGAATTATCAGTGTCAAAATAGCTCTTTCGATTTCTTATTTTTTTTTTTATTCGATTTACAATTACCATATTGATTTCGGTTTAGTTTTAGTTTCATTTAAATCTTATAATAAATATTTTTCCTCAATAATAATTAATGTAGAGTACCATTTGAAAAAAAGGTTTCAGATTTTTATCTGAATACATAAAAATATCTTTATAAAATTACAGTGTACTAAAAAATATTTATTCTTTATTTTAAGTTTCAATTATAAAGCCACCATGTACTTATTTTTTTCTCAATTTTAAAACATTTATAAAATAATTATTTTATTATTAACACAAACTTCACTGATCATCTTTTTCTCTCAACTTATTTTTATTTCAAAATACCTCCTCATTTCTGCCCTTAGGCCATTTTCAAATACACAACCTATAAAATTTGTTTTCATATTATTTCCTTACACAATACTAGTGTTTTTAATATACCATAATCATTTTGATGTCATAATTCACTAAATTGTCTTTATTGCAGGCTAATTGCCTATGTCATATCTTTAAAACAAAAATAAATATTAAAATAATATCATCACAGTTCCAAACAATCTTTTTAAAATGATTATTCACCTACAAACTATATGATTTCAATACAAATACTATAATCTTTCTTATCCTAATTAACAATAAAACCTGCCTTCAACAGGTTAGGACCCTGATATCACTTTATTACTAAGACTATTTTTTTTTACAATTTAATTACCATGCTTTTTTAACCTGTTTCTTATAATTTAATATGATTTAAAAATATAAATACTGTATTTTTATTATATACATACTTTTGTAAAGAAGCACTCCTCCTCCCATCCACTAAACGTTGGGGTTCCATTCGTTCCAAGTTCCAACTGACACAGCCATATATCAGATGAAAGATAATTCTTTTTATCATGTATGAAGCAGTGAAGGGTTGCTCTGGGATCTCGAAGGGCCCTGCTCTACCCCTCATACGTGAGGATAGAGTGGGCTCGGGAATCCTCAGGTCAAGATTGTATATAATTTACTTCACTTGATTATATTTATTTTTTCATTATTTACTTATTATTATTTTCTTTTTAATTTTTGGTATAAATGTGTTCAGTCACCACTATTACTCATTGCCCTAGTTTGTGGTAGATTGTAATACTTATCAATAAAATAAAGTAATTATATAAAAACATTTTTTTTTTAATAAATTGTTTTTTCTTAAATTAGATTAAACTTTAGCAAACTAATCAAGAAAAAGCATGAATTATTCCACAGCAGAGACTTACATTTCCCGAGCTGATATCGAAATAGGGGACAATCGGGGAACATTGTATGCCTGTGCCTTTTATTGGACAAAATCCAGAAAACATAGGTCATTATCCGAAGGAGCATTTCTCTTCCTATAATCGCAATAATTTAAAGTTGTAATATCGAACTGCCAAAATTCATACTTGCTTAGTGTTATAGTAACTTCTCTAGTATAGCGTGCAGTAGTACCTTTAATAATGGTTTAATAATGATGAAAAAAAAAATGGTAAAATGACAGACAAAAGGGTAAGAGAGGGAGTTAAAAAAAAACAATATTTTTCAATTTTTATTAAAAGCTTATAAATATATTTTGGAGGTAAAATATAGTCTCCACAGTAGAAGAGAAGGAGTGGGATAGTTTAGAACTAATATGCTTGAGGATAAAAATATTTGAAGCCTGCACGGGAAAAACTAGATATATCAAATTTTCCTAAATGAAACGTCTTTCATTCACACACTATGCATCGGTTCAATAGCAATTTGGATTTTCATTCTGTGTTCGTTTTCCTCCCGTTCTGACCTCCACATCGTATCTGTCATCCAAAAATCTATTTTAAGCCCTTGTTAATATTTTTGAATAAATCGAGCTACCTGGTTTTCCCTCATAGTCTTCATTTATTATATCAATTATTGATTTAGATCAATACATTGCTGTAATACTAGGCTAACTAGGAAAAATAAAATTCACGTTCTCGCCTTGAGTTTCCACATAGACCAAAGCTAGTAGAGCTGTCACAAAGTTACCAGTCAACTGTGCAATCTTTAGAACAAATTAAATTTTATAAAATTACTTTTATTTATAATATAAGTTAAATAATTATTATAATAGAATTTCAATTAGAAATTTATAAATAATGAATACAGTTTTATAATTTTCATTTATTTGTTTTTTTTACAGGTGGAGATTCCGCCTAGAGATTATTCCGTCGTCAGAACCTTTATAAATAGACGAGATATCAGCGATGAAAAAGAGCTTGTCAAGCTGATAAACAGCGAGGATGAGACAAGGAAAACACCACTTCACAAGGCGGCTTATGAAGGGAGAGTAGACGTAGTAGAGGCGATGCTCCGTGTGGGGGGAGATGTGAACAGGAGAGACAGCCGTTACGGGAACACTGCAATCCACTGGGCGGCCTGCGGCGGTAGCGTCAAGGTCCTCAGGGTCTTGGAGGGCTACGGGGCCAACCTGTCGGCCATTAGCAACGGGGGCTCCACCGCGCTGCACCTCGCTGCGTCCTACGGGAGAGCGGATGCGGCCAAGTGGCTCATCGAGAACGGCCTCAGCACCGAGGCCAAGGAGATCACAAACCAGACTCCTCTTCACCTGGCGGCCATCTCTAACCATGTTCCGGTCCTCAGGCTCTTGATGGAGAGGGGGGCCAAGAAGGAAGCTACAGATATCAGCGGGAGGACACCCCTCCACATGGCGGTTGTCGCCAACCGATTGGAGGCGGTGGAGGTCCTGTGGGAGAAGGGATCCAACCTGGAAGCCATAGATCTGGACGGTTGGACGGCTCTGCATTGGGCAGCCATGAGAGGACTTGCACCGATGACGAAGCTGTTGCTGGATCACGGAGCGGACATCACAGCTAGAGATCATGACAACAGGACGGCACTGCACTTGGCGGCAGAGCATGACTGGTCCGAAGTGGCGGGATTGCTCGTTGACAGGGGGGCGGAGATCGAGGCCAAGTCCAAGAAGGGACTGACCCCCCTGCACGTTGCTGCCAGCGGGGGGCGGCTGGGGGTGGCTGAGGTGTTGATAGAGCGCGGCGCTGACGTCAACGCTCTGTCCGATAAAGGAGCCACTCCCCTCCTTCTGGCCCTCGACTCCAAGCAGTCCATAGTCGCCGACTTCTTGTTAGCCAAAGGAGGCAAAGTCTAGTAGAGCTAATCGGGAGAATCCGCGAAATCTTCCAGATATTTTATCAATGAGGTTAATATTTATGAAATTATGAATTTGTATTTATTTTTTTAATTTGTTTGTATAAATCGTATATTATATAAATCCTATTTACGAAATGTGTACTATTTAATGGCTAAAAATTAGTTTCCTAATCACCCAAACATAATTTGTAAGTGTTTAATTTATTATTGTAAATTTTAAAAGATATATTTTTGTAAAATAATATAGTCACAGGAAGATACTTCTTGTAATGTTCTGGAATGATAATATGTTAAGGCTTAGTGACAATAATAATCGAACTGTTCCGACAGATCGAATAAGTTAAATGGAGTTTTCAAAAACATAATTATTTATAATATTCAGAGTTTAAACTATAATTCGTAATATACTATCATTCGCATCTTAACTATCATTAGAAATTAATCTGAGGACTTGATAACGAAGTACTATTTCTTAGTCAACGATGATATAAGGATGTGATGTGGTCAGCACAAAGTCGCTAGGTATTGCTCTGAACAATGAAAGGTACCCACTTAATTTAACAGCTAAGTGTGTCCCGTGGGGGGACTTAGACCGTTCATGGGTTATCGGCTCGGATTCTAGTCCGGCGGTGGAAAATATATGTGTATACATTTTCTTATACATACATTTAATAATAACTATTTATTTATTGATAGGTTCATCATTATTACATTTTGTTTTTTCAGTTGGCTCTAAAACCCTTGTAGATCTTTGGCCATCCGAACCAGCCTGCTCCACGCCTGCCTGTCTACTGCTATCCACTTTGTTGGATGCAGCTTTTTCTCATTTTTTTTCTGTCTACCCATCTGATTTTTGACCTCCTACGTTGTCACTTGATAACTATACTGGCATTCATCATTGTGTAGAGGCGTCTTAATGGATTGCTTTGAACCACATGCCCTGCCTCTCTTAATCTCCTAGCCATCATGAGATAGTGACTGACCAGTCTCTGCAAGCAGTTTATTTCATTCTTCTCCTCCTTGCGTTCATGCTCTGATCCCAGATCTTTTTTTTTAATATCCTCCCTTGTCATTTCTGGCATACGGGGTGCGGGAGCAGTGGGGTAGTGCGCTGGGGTTCTGATCCCAGATCGCTCCTGTAATTGTACGAAGGACTTTACGTTCAAATCTTACGATTCTGCTTTCTAGAATAAATGTTAGAGCCCAGGTCATGCAGCCGAATATCATGGCATTTTAAACCCTTATCTTCAAATTTTTAGAGATTTTCCTGGATTTTAATATTCTTGGCACAGAGGAGAAGGCTCTGTTCGCACAATGTTATACGCTGGTCTATCTCAGTCCATAGATCTTTTGTTGATGTTATTGTGGAGCCGAGGTGTCTGAAACTATCTACTTTCGGAAATAATTTGCTGTCCACGCAAACCGTTAGGGTGGATTTTTAGGCTTATTATTTTGGTAAAAACATAAATAAAAATGAATACTATAAGCTTACCTTAACCTATTTTTAATAATATTGAAAAATACAGTGATGAATCTAGTCGAGTATTGATATTTAGTATTAAGTTAAAAGAACTCTATGGGCTGGTCCACACAGAACTGGCTGGTTCAGATCCAGTAAGCATAATAACCAGTACCTGAGCGGCAGAGATGAGAAAAATTAGCTATAGTTGAAACTAATAGCTAAAATTGCCATGGATACGATATTTATTCATGAATGAATCATTGATAAATAAATGTCGTATCCATGGCAATTAGTTTTAACAACAGCTAATTTTTGCCCAATTTGGCTGAGTGGTATGAACTGCTGTTAGTACTTTAACAATGTGCGCTAGTGTTCTATAGACTATATTTTGGTTTTATAAAAAAAAAAAAATCCTTTATTAAGGATAGCCTTTTAGTATAAAAATAAGCGATTAGATTTTTCCTATAGCCATTTATGTAGGTAGAAGAAATATTCTTGGGGTTTGGGTACCATTTTCTCAATATAATACCAAAAAAGAAAAGGAAAATGAGAAAACAATTAAAATTATGAACATTCCTGCGATTAGGATTAATTTCGGATCATTATTTTCGATACTGAACCTTTATAAGTGGCGAAAAAAAAAATAGCAATAGAAATAATATATTTATAAATCCCTCTCATATATTGAGGTTTCAAGTTTCAATTGATAAGTAGAATCCAAAAAGATTAAGGTCAGGGGTTCAATACTTTGTAGGGAAGAACTGTTACTAGACCAATGGCTGTACAAGGAAGTGTTTTGTCAGAATCACGCTAGACCACCAGATTTTAGATCAATTAAAGGTACCCACTTCATGAGACTTGTTGGAACCCGGGTAGCTCCTAAACCTACAGGGCTGACCCACGGCTACAGTGATTCAGAAAATAATTATCTACCACACCCTTTCGAACTCTGGTGTTCGAAGTTAGTAGCATTTAACAAGCTTCAGTTGGAGCCATAACAGAGTCTATTGTGTTCAATCATACTTGAAATACTGTGTTTTTAAAACTTGAATTGTTTTCCATATAAAGAGAAAAAACATGTTGTGATTTTTTTTTTTTGCAAATATTATGGAAGCTAATAATATTACTTGGAAAATAATCGTGATCAGCTTATATTTTTAGGTTTATTGTTTTTTTTTTGTTTTTGTTTTTTATGACCTCTTCCCTGGAGGTTCCTAGGAGTCATATTTCTGACATATGAGAGAGGGGGGGAGGTTATCTAGAGGTAATCAACCTCTTCTAACCAACGTGGTAGGTCCAGAATTCATTATATGATACCGCCACACAAATGAACAAAGTCTGCAAAACCCCAGACCGGATTCGTACCAGCATCTCCAAAGTTCCCAGGTGCCAAAGACCTGAACCTCAACTACCCAAGCTACGGACAGCCCAATATTGCTAATAACTGCTCATCTGTTAAGGTTACTGAAATATTATTATAAACTACAATATGCATTTAACAAGCTTCAATTCGAGCCATAACAGAGCCCTGTACCCCTGAAATACTGTTTTTCCCTTAACCTGTAATGTTTTCTAAATCACTTAGTGAATTTATTTTTGCAAACATAATGAAAACTAATAATATTCTTTGGAATGATCAAAATCATTATTAGCTATGACGCAGTTGTGAGGGAAGCGCCGGGATCCACGAGTGGGATGATAGATACAAGATAGAGAGGGATCTCGTTCCTATCTGGTTCACTATCTTCCTTTATTCTTGATTTTACTCTCACTCCCCTTTCTCCATGCACTGTAGTTTATATTTTCTATTTTTTTTTATCTGTTGTTATTTATCTTTCCATTAATTGTTTAAAACCTTGAACTATACTTATTAAATTTTAAGTTTCATTCTTTTTAATTTTTCATTTATGTTTACATCATTTAAGTGTTTTTATCTTTTTAGGCCTGATGTAAGTTTATTTTAATTAAGTTTGTTTTCATTTATTTTTATTTTTTTCTTCCATTTCTTATTTTGTTATCAATTAATTCATATATCTATAAATATGGCGTGAGTGAGCTCTATGATCCCAATTGCCATTGTCTATAAGTATAAGACAGAATGTAATATAACGTAATAAAAAAAAAAAAGTCATCATCAACTATTTTATGGTGCAAATTGAGGCCTAATAGAACTCCAAAATCTTTAACGTTCAATATTTTCCTAGATAAAATTTTCCAAAAACCAATATTAATTACCAAATAAAAATCAAAATTTTGTGAATTATTTTGGGGAATTAATTGAAACTACTACTCTTTCGGGTTTTTCGCATTAAATTACAACAGTCCTCTACTTATTTACTCAAGAAGCAGAAGATATTATATTGTACCTTGTGGAATATGAATATAAAAGCAAGGCTGTAGTGGTTTTACTCATCTGTCATCGAAATGCAGCCGAATAAAGTGAAACTGACTTGAATTGATAAAGACGAACGGTAATAAATCATAACAAACCCCCTGGTATTTGGTGGCAGAGCAGGACTCGATTTACCGTTCGAACGCCGGATCTGACATTCTACCCGCCTCCCTCCCCTACGACCTTTGCAAATGTCAAACATTTTAATCCTGCCAACATTCTCTAAACGATAATACTTACAGTTAGAGATATTTGTAGTTTAATCAACAGTCAATAAATGTCGCTCCACAATTCATTAAAAAAATAGTAAGGATTATAAACGGTAATCTTAGGATGTACTTCTGATTCATGACAGTTCATTTATAAAAAATATAATTAATTAATAAATATGCTACTATACGGCTTCTATTTATGCGCAGTGGTT
>NW_027107159.1:2115503-2125475 GCF_000696795.3 Halyomorpha halys
TTGATGTATATATATAAATTATTGACCTATGATATACTATTTTATTTCAAGTATGAAAAAGATGGCC
Organism: Halyomorpha halys; assembly: GCF_000696795.3. Taxonomy (NCBI): domain Eukaryota; kingdom Metazoa; phylum Arthropoda; class Insecta; order Hemiptera; family Pentatomidae; genus Halyomorpha; species Halyomorpha halys. The sequence continues at coordinate 2,115,571 of NW_027107159.1, forward strand.
AGGGTTGCGGTCACAATACAAGAAACATAAGAAAACAAACAAACAGTCAACATATAGAACTTTATCAGGGCTAAAAAGATACAAAAAACAACTAAAAAATATTTTTATAGTTGAATACAACATAACTAAATTAAGATATGGTTAAAATTATGTAAATAACAGTGAAAAGAAAATTATATACAAATGAACGAAAAGAAGAAACTAAGAATATAAATAAATTATACAAACTATAAGGTTAAAAATAAATCAGAGACGTAATAACACGTAAAATTACAGGAGCAGATACGAGAAAACAAAACTTAACATACTAATAGATGGAAAATAAAGAAATAAGTTGAGAATAAAGTAAGTTCGAGAAAAAATAAATAGAAATAAAATTAATAATAATAATAATATCAGATCCCTCCCTTATTGCTCCAGACTCCTCAGTTCTCATCAGTCTTTTATACTTCGTTATTGTAATTTTATTATTCAGAAATACTGATGTAAATATAAAAATAAATAAACTTTATTCATTTTTCGGAAACATTATATTACACTCACCTGTATTCCAAGCTATCCACATCCCGATGTATTCTACTTTTAACCTCTGGAATCCCTCGCCTCTCCGGAGAACTTACATTCCTCAGCATATTGAGCCAATAATAAGATTTAGAATGTTCCCTCGGTTGCTGTAATAGACAGACATGGAATTCCCATATAAGAGAAATCTTGCCAGACAATGGTAAAAATATGGAGGGATGAAGGGATTGCTATATAGGACTCAGCTATAAGAATGTCTACCGACAGATTGCATTCCCTAATATCAAGCAGTTCAGCGCTTCCTAGCCAATAGGGCTCTTATTGAAAGCAATATTCCCGGCTTTAGATTTTTTTGGAATTTTTCTAAACTCTCTGAAATATTAGTCACATATAAAATGTAAAAGTTTAATGGTTGATTGTTGTTGCTGTGAGCAACAGATATAGACCATTCCACCAAAAACATACAAACTGTCAGAGTGAAATTGCCAATATTTCAATTGTATCCAATAGATAACCTCAGTCTGATGTTCTAGAATTTTTATCTCAGTAACAATTTGTTTGTAGAACTAAATTTAAACTTAAAATGTCAATATCTATCTCCTTTATCAGTCCTACGACTCAAGTTGCTGACTTCGATTGTAGAAAAATTATCTTGTTTTTTCCATTTGTAACCTCCTTTTTCCGATATATTGGAAGGTCTTAATTATTTGTTTTTAGGATAGATTGCGCTATTAGTTATATAGAAAAAAAGTTATGATCCGCAGATTCCCGCCAAAACGAGGATGATCTATTTCACGGAACTTTTAGCTCTAGTTTTCTTGTGAATGTATTTTATGAGACTGATCAGTGAGTGTCATTTCAACTCCTATCTCCTTCAATGAGTGATATTGATTCTCTAAGTAAACTCCCCGTCAAAATTATCGCAATGTTTTTTCATAATACGGAAAGGTTCTGAAGGCTACAATAAACTGAACATAAACAAGTTTTATTAAAATAAATTAGAATATTTCTTCCAATATACAAAAAAGTTTTTTCTTAACTTTTAAATAACAATTTAATTTTTTAATTTACATTTAATATGACGTATTGCCTCCTTTAGTTTTAACGACTGTTTCCACTCTTCTTGGCATACTTGCCCAAAAATTTTTAAACAAATCTTGGGGTATATTGCCCCACTCCTCCAATACAGGCGCTCTTAACATCTCTATGGTAATAGGAGGTGAATTTCGTGACAGAACCTTTCTTTGGAGATAATCTCAAACTTGCGCGATTGGGTTAAGGTCAGGACTTCTTGCTGACCAATCAATGGTGTGGATATTTGTGGTGTCCAAGTACTCAGAAACACATCTTGCCTTATGAGGACCGGCATTATCATGAATGAACAGAGCGAATTCAGAGCCCATGAACGGCATAAAAGGCACTACATGATCTTGAAGAATCATTTCTAAATACCTCGAAGTATTCAAGACCCCTCCTTGAATTGGCACTGACTCGGTACGTACCTCCCCATTTTTCCATTTCTCCACTGTCCAAGATTAGTGTTCCCTTGCAAACTCCATCTCTTTACCTGTTGTTCTGCGGTGAGAAGAGGGCCTTTCACAGGCCTTCTTCTGCGATCAAGTTTTTAATGGAAGAAGCTTAAGAACTTGGCTAATTAGTAATCCTAGGACGCCCTGACATTGGTCGCCTCGAATAACTACATTTTCATGCAATGTTGCTTTTTAAAAAGCTATATCTTGAAAACTATTTAACGTAAATAACTCAATTATGGCTCATATTTTAGAAAATTTACTCTTCTTTAAATGACGCTCCCTTAGATCTTCTTGTTTTGTTCCTACTCTTTAAGATATAGAGCTCCGAATAAAAAATTAGTTTTTTTTTATTGCTTCGAAACAGTCGCCATTTTTTATTCCCCCTACCTATACTTGGCAGACTCATCAGTTTTGACTAGTAATTATACCTAGTATTCATGAAAGTAATCAAAAATTGCCTTTTTTATCCTTTTGGGCTCTTGGTTACTATTGGGCTTACAGATGTCTTCCAGCACTCAAATTAAACCTGGTTTAATGTACTATAAATTAGTTTGTGATATTAATTTTTGTAGGAGTATTAGTTTTTTTTTTGCCCAAAAAGTAGAAATCAACTCCTTTTAGCAAATGTCATGAAAAATACTACTATTACTAAGATAAAAAATGGTGCCTGTTTCAAGACGTTAGAAAAATTATTTTTTCTTTATATATATTTTTACAAAGTTGTGTGTTAGTATATATAATCCCCGTTCAAGCAAAGCTCACTAACTGACTCACAGTCTTTATGTAGTTAGTGAGTTTTGTCTGGACAGGGACGATATGTACTCTTGCATAATTAAGAGAGGAATATATAAGTATATAATAAAAAAAGTATTACTAAATTAATGGTAATAAATAAAAATTAAAACATAGAAGATACTGCATATAAAGCATTTCATTTCTATTAGTCCTGTTGTGGATACGTTCAAAGTCTCTCTTATGAAATATGACACTAGTATTTAGGAAATTAGTAGTTATTGATAATAAATTAGCTATAAATAAATTAATTAACGTGTAATAGAGCTAGTGAAGTCAGTTGCAAATGATCGCAGAGTTCCTATTGGCCAAATAAACAATGGTCGACCAATAGGGAAAGGTCTTACATGGAGACCAATACCTGGTATCATTAACTGTTGATATAGAGTCCATGATATTGGTCCGAGAGCTAACATTTGCAGAGCATATCCAATATGGTCGACCAATAACTCAACAAGACCTGTCTGCTACTTTCTCATGTTTGTCATTAACGGTTTACATTCGTTATTACTTTTCTAGGTAACGATAGCATCGCTAGTGCGGAATTGATTTTTACCTCCAATTTAGAATCTCTATCAAAGTTTTATTTTAAGAGCCTTTAGTTGTTGGCAATCTCTGCACTTTTCATTTATTTTATTTCATTTGCTTTTTTTTAAGGCAATCCAAAGCAATAAAGGTGATGTTTACCTTTACACATCAAAGTTCAATATCTAATATATTTCTAATAACATTATTTTCCATAATAGTGAAAAATAGTCAATAAATCAGATGGATTAATGGATTATATATAAGAAAAAATATGTCTAACATTGTTATTATAAATCAATAATTAAAGAGAAGAAAAAATAGTTTGAAGATAATAATAGAAGATAAATAAACGGATAAGTTGGAAGGTAGAGAAAATCAAATAATAAATAAAATAATGGCTTAATTAATAACCTGGTTTGTATTCTCTAGATCCCAGACTCGGTGTAAAGCTTGTCCAACGTCGAGAAAGACATCCGTGCAGTACATCCCATGGGGAAGATATGACATGCACCATACGGTGACTGTTGTATGGGATGTTTTAAATCCGAACTAGTGGTCAGGAATAATATGATTTGAATTAAGGGTTGATTTGGGACATTTGAGAAAATATGAAAATAATTTTCGGTTTATGAAATACTACTTGACCAAATTAATATCTTAAAGTGTTTCTTATAGTATAACTGTTTTGCTAGGATGCACCGATTAGGAGTTACAGGCGCAAAAAAAATCCTAATTAACTACATGATAATATACTGTTGTTAAAAACACTTTGTATTAGCTGAACGATACAACAAAATATACTTTCTCTTCACTTTATTTGTATTCACATAGCATTATCTAAATTGTACCCAACTAGAGAATTAAGAAAAAAGGATAATGAGTGAAAATTAAATCTTCGCTGCTCAATCACTATATTTTATTTAATTAAACCAGGCTTTAATGTCGTTATAAATGAAGATCCAGCCGGAAAATGGTATTACATCTCTAAATCACTAAAGCCTCGATGTTGGATTCCCCAAACAGTTCCATCAGTTTCTCATTCCTTCTTCTTCTCTCAATTTCATTCTCCGAAACTCCTCCCCATATCCTTCTTAATACCTTTCTCTCCCAAGAGTTGAGCATTTGTTCCGCTTTTCTTGTCAAGGACCATGTTTCTCTCTCATATATCACTATTGCCCTAACGTTGGTTTTGTAAATGACAACATTCATTCTTTTAGAGAGAGCACTTATCTTCGATATTTTTTGCAGAAAGATACATTTACGGTCTATTAAAAGATAGTTCAGAATGAAAAAGGTGCAAGAACGGTGATTAGCCTTGTTAAATTAACCTAACTTATGAATAGTCAAGTTCAGTAGGGACTGGACAGGACATGTCGCAATGATGGGTCCACCATGAAAAAACAATAAAGCCCAAAAGTTCTACGATGTAAACTATTGTAAACGAGGAAATCATGACAGAATCACAACAAATCCCTTTATATCATATCTTCACTTCGATAAATGACCTTTCCCTACCTTATCTGGAAAAAAAGAATAGATCCTGCAATTTGGCCGAATACATAATCTAGGATTGCCGTTCGAAAAAAGTAAAGATACTAAAGCATTCATTGCGGTGCAGTTGAAACTTTGGAACACTAATTTACTTAAGTATGTTTTGACGTAGGCCTCAGAAATATTAAATTATAATGCATTAAACAATTACCTTGTAATATCAATAGTAAATAAGCAAGTATATGTAAAATGAATAGTATTAAATAACACACTTTTGACGAAAAAAAAACGTTTAAAACGTTTAGGGAAAAAACACATGCTCGTTGGCGCGGCAGTATGTAGCAGTACACACTTACAGGTGACAACAACCAAAGAGCACATGTAGATTAATTCGAAAAGGTTTCAAAACAATATTCAAGGTCATTCACAGGACGTGACCATAGCGAGCATGTACAACATTCATTAGGAGGTTGAAAATAAGCTGGGTGAGAGACCTTGATAATCCATAACAAGGAGCACTAATATCTGGCCAGGTGCTACAAAGCCTCATCCTTATGTTTATCGTGCCCTGCTTTTGAGAAACTTGCTTTTGTAGTCCAATTCCATGTTAGTCATTGGACACTAACAACAAACATGAAAAAAAAAAGATCGTTAAACTTAAGCCTTTATGATAACATTTTTGGATGTAGAATATTTATCGATTAACATAAATATTAACAATGTGGCATTGTTGGGGACAACACTGAATCGTGACAATCTTGTGCATGTGTAGTCGTTTAATGAGTGATGAAGCCTGGCAATCGGTCATAATAACCGGTGTCAACAGCGGCATTTAAACTTGTATAACCCCATCTATTTAATCATACATGGATATCCTACCTTAAATTTTTTAACAGGCACTAACTCTGTTTACTGATGTGAGCGAAGCCTGGAAATAAAAAAAAATATTCCAGTCACTGAATTACGTCGTTTGTTTTGTATTTTTTATTGACATTGTATACATTTCTGGTAAATAATTCCTTGTTTTCACACTTATTAATTTGACTAAGTTTAACTCTGTAAAACAAATTTAAAGTTTTTTTCTTTTCCTATGCCACAGGAAGTGGGCTATTACGCCATTTTCTCTCTCGCAGCCCAATAAAATTTTACTCTTCCTCTTAGTTGGTCCGTATCCTGTTGAAGATCTTCTAGACCAATACACGTTAAGAGATGGTCTCCATCCATGCCTCCCATGCTACATACAGGACATTTCGGGGAATCTACGATGCCAATTCGATGCAGGTGTTGTTGAGCAGATCATGTCCTGTTACTAGCCGAAAACAGGCCACTCTCTCAGCTCTGCTGATTGCCGGGGATTCGTTTGTCCTTATCCAGTAGGCTCTCCCACTTCTTTCCTTTCGCTTGAACTTTGTGTCTGGCGCTTGTCCTGTACTTACAATAAAAATTTATCATATATCTCACCCTTCTGTAGGAAAGTGGCTTGGTGGGACCAGCCTGTCTGGTTCTCTGTACAACCAAGCTTAGCCAACTTGTCAGCTTGTTCATTACCATTTACACAAACATGGCCTGGTATCCACTGTAGAGCTATAACCCTTCCTCTTTCCTTCATGATAGCAGCCATGTTTCTACACTTTTCTTCCGTGGGTGACTCTGCGGCACCTGGTGTTGTTAATTTTTGTACTCCGGCTTGGTAGTCGCTGAATTACAGTGTTGTCGCATTCAATAGTGGCTTCCATCGCGAAACGAATAGCCTGCATTTCTGCATCATAATTATCACATCCAACTCGCACGGGAAATGACAATTGAAAGTTGATTGAGTATAAACCTGCTCCAGCTCCCTTGTTAATACCGGACGCAGACCCATCGGTATAAATGTGTAGCCATTGCTCTATGGGGCATAGCTCATAAATTGTTAAGTTAGTTACACTTGTAGGGTTACTGTTTCCTTCAAACTTTGTTTTCCGAATCGTTGCTACATGTAGTCTCGCCCAGGTACTTAAATTTGTAAGTATATTTTATTGGTCTGTATCTGGTTTCTACTGTTTTCTTCTTGAAGTCTGGATCTGTAGTTATCAATTCTGTTTTCTCGTAAGAGATTTGGAAACCTGTTTTTTGGCTATTTCTGTTAGTGTGTTTATTTGGTCTATTGCCCCTTCTTCCGTTTCTGCTAAAACGGCCGTCTGTGTAGGCAAGACACCTTACTTTGACGTGGTAGTTCTTTATCCCTATTGGCCATCCCTATTGGTTCTCCATAGCTCTTTCATGACCTTATCCAGTACCACGTTGAACAGTGTTGGGGAGAGGCCATATTCTTGTCTGAGTCCCGTTTTTATTTGGAAAGGTTTGCTCCTGGTTCCTCTGATTCTTACCTTGGATTCAGTGTTCGTTAGTGTTAGTTCTATTAGTTTCCCAGTATTCTGAGCTACTCCATATTCTTTCAGTTATTATTACTTTAAAAATTCAATTTTTCTTTTAAATGTTTTTATTGATATTTATAACTGTATTAAAATATATACAACAAGTAAATTTGATGTTAGTTATATAACGGCATGGTACAGACATGTTGAGCATCTACTCATCGATATAATTCCAATAATATTTCTAGAAGAGAATGTATCATCCTGTATTCTTCTACTGAAAAGCCTATTAGAATTATCAGATAATGAAGAAGAAGCCAGGTTAGAAACAAGTAAGTTTGAGTTGCTGGGAAGTTTAAAATGAAACGTTTGGTATCTGGTCCAATTATTTTCACGGTGATTGCAATAACTTGCCTGTGTTATGTTATTCCCTGCTGAGTTTTCTCAAAAAAGGAATTTTTTTTTTCTAAACGAAATTTAGAATTACTGGAGTGTTCGTACACCGAAGTTCGAATTAATAACATTTCACTGTATACCATAATTAGCACTGTGTCATTATTATTCCGCAGCGACGATATGCAAATGTGAAAACATTTTAATATTTAATGTTTAAATAAATTAATTATTTTTGTTAATATGTTTGTGATAGGTGTTATGAATTCTTCTTAAGAAAAATGACTGAAACTCGACATAAAATTATTGTTCACAGAATATGGTGAAACGCTTAGATAGAATGGAGTAATTAAACCTGACCTCTACTGAGACATTTCGTAAGCGAGTTGTGTAGTACATTAATTGTTATGAGAATTAAGTTGTAAATGTTAACGTTAATGAAGGTGGTAAATAGCGCCCTGTATATTAGTCAGTCCCTTGGGCAATGCTTCATGCTCCAGTTTGATAACCTCGTTGTTTTATTGCCGTCTCTCTTATGTCACTGGCTAATAATCTTTTTTGTAATGAACACCTGCAATCTAATATATAAAAATTAATATTTGTTTGTTCGTATTTTGATCACTGCCATACTGATCACCTAATTTTATGTTGTTTTTTTTTGTAAATTTATGTGGTGGACTAAATAAGAAGAAATTATATTGTATCAAAAATAAAATTTTAGCCATGGTAGAAAATGGAATCGTATTTAGGCTTTTGAGTTATTGTTATATTGGTTGCATAATTTAAATGGGTAGAGTACGTCTGGCGATGAACGTTGTAACATATAAATTAATGGATTGTATAAAAAAGATATCCGTTATTCAACCAAATTAGTATTATTATTTCTTTGAAATAAAATACTACTAGTACTCAAAGTATAGTCCATTGTTATCTACCGTCATTAACCAATTGCTCGATCCCACGCTGATACCATTCTTTAGGATGGCTGTCAAAGAACTCTTGAACCGCAATTTCAACTTCCGCAAAATTACCACATTTATTCACTTGAAGGAAATGGCCATGGATCGAAACAAGTAGTAATCTGATTGTGCGAGGTCTGGACAATATGGTGTGGATAAGGCAGGAATTCAAACCCATAAAGTTCTTTAAACTTTATTTCACATATTTCTAACCTCTAAGCTGATTGTTGAGGAGTAAGTTCGAGAGGGACCAGTCCCCTGGTAAGTTCACGAGTACTTGTGGACAGATTTGACTCAACAGCTTCCTGAAGAACCTCATCAATATCCATTAATGGTTGCCCAGAGTTCTTCTTTCTTTCCAATGTCCTATCACCACGCAGCTAGCTGGTCAAGGACACCTTCCCCTTCATGTTAAATAATTTCACAAGTTTCTTCAGCAGCTGAGAAATTTTTTTTCCAGTAAAACCTTAAAATTACAAGAATTTCGTAGGACAATATCATGTTTCTTCTATGAAACAAATAACTAAACTGAAGCTTTTTTTGTAAGAAGTCGAAAGAGATTAAACAAGCATAGAGAATGCTCTAAAGTGATCATTAAGTATTGGTAAGTATTAAATAGGATTCAAATATTTACAGTTCTTTGAAATCTTGAATTTGATCAAGCGGTCATTTGTTTCTATACACCCCATTATATGAAATTCAAGAAATTTATAAATAGAAAATTTTGTTTTCATCTTATATATTTGAAATAGATTTATAAGGGGGTGACGGTAGCACATGGAAACACGCCTGCCTACCAACCCAAAAGGTTGTGAGTTTAAGCTCAGGCCCCATCTCGGGGTTTTCAAGCATAAAATTATACAAAACTTTTTCTAAGTTATTAATTTTAGTATTTTTCTCTGATTTTAAATTATATAAAAAAAATAAATTATTGACCTGGGCTCTAATAGGATAAAGAACTCTAGCTCTACTAAAACGTGCAATTTTATATTTAAGATATAGTAATTTATTAGTTTTTTTTAAAAATCTTACAGCATATAGGTATAACAAGTAAACAATGTATGATAATAGTATATTACCTTTTTTTTTTCTTTCATCGCATTAATTCTTTTATCATTTTTGATAATTTTTTGTCTTCTTTCTAAGCTTCATTATTTTTTTTTTATCCCTCTTGAACTTTTTTTCCTCTTTTGCCTTATAATAAAACACACCTAAAATACAAAATTCAACTAATATTTTAAATAAATAAGAATATAAACTCTTAATACATATGTCATATAATTGACAAAAGTAGTGATATAAATATACATTAAATAAAAAATAACAAATAG
>NW_027107159.1:2125581-2127159 GCF_000696795.3 Halyomorpha halys
TCCTTGAGAATGGCCAGGTTGGCTGAAATAATAAGCAGTGTTTTGATATTAAAATTGGGTACAAAAAAATTGTTTTTCTTTTAGAGTTGCTGATTGTTGCTTAGTCAACATTATTATTATTATTATTTGTTCACTATTAGCAGTCTGGATTTTACAATTAAAAAAAATATATTCTTGTATGAGTATAAAATATATTCATAATTCTTGTAAGGGTAGAAAATTTAACAATAATATGCGTCGTGATAAGCTCTATTTGTATAGGTTTATTTCCTGGATGAAAATATTGTATAAATAAATAAATTATTGTCACCACAAAAGTTCTTGTTTTATGTAAACATATAAAAGGTTTTTCTTCATATTTTCATTTTTTTTCTTACCACACCATCTTTCAAAATTAGTTAATAATTTGTATAGATTTAAAATTCCTAAAATTAAACATTAAAACATCTAGTAGTAATAATACAGTACGAGAGCAGTAGTATAGAGGGAGCCATGCGAGAGAGAAAGGAGGTTAGAAATGTTGCTCAATTATATTTCAATATTAATGAGAATAATTAAAGTTGATTAAGTTGGCTGTGGAAGGGGGCGGGGCTATTGTAGAGGAAGGGGTGGGGGCTTTTAAAACCGGCAAGTCGTTGGAGAACGAGTAATTCATTCCAGAACAAAAGAGCAGCAACTCCTCATAGCCAACTCTAGTTGTAAACTTTCTTATATAGAACTCTAGCTCTACTAAAACTTTACAAATATTAAATATATATATCTTATTTTATACTTTCGCATACACAATTCATGCTTGTACTTACCGGATAACAGAATGTATATACTCAATATTGCACAAACGTATAAGCAGATGACAAAGGGGTTAAAACCCTAAAATTATGTAAAATATTATAGTGTCAAAAAATATTAAAATATTTAGAAAAAGAGAGAAACGCTTTATTTAGCTATGCTACCCAAATACATTGGGTTGCTACAATACACAGCATACCAATCAATCCATGATTGAACATATTGATATATATTCACATGTTATAACAATAATTTTGTTTTCTCTTTTTTCCTCCACAATCAATACTAGTCTTCAAATCTAAATACTACAAATATTAAATACAATACTAACTACAAATATTTTGTTTTATTTTATTTCATTCATTTTATTTTTTTTCTTTATAAATTTAACAATTTCATTACATTTACAATTTTATTCCATTAACTTGACAATTTTATTCTCCCAACCTCACTCTCTCAGACCTCCCATTTCCAGTGATCCACTACCCACGTTCGGTCCGTTAAACAAATTTATCATCAGACAGCAATGTGGAGTCAAACCAAAGACATATTTACTTAGAAATTTACTTCTATGAATAGATAAGTTACAATAAATGATTTAATAAATAAATAAGTTAAGGAAATACATAAATTAACTCTATGGTTAATGCTTTCCATATATAGTTAAATCTCGATAATCCGAACTTCAATACTTTAAACACTTCAGTACTCCGAACTGGCATTTATAAAAAAAGTTCCTTTTTTTAGAAAACTCAGCAGGAAATAAAATATATTACTTAAATTTAAGTT
>NW_027107159.1:2128249-2135524 GCF_000696795.3 Halyomorpha halys
GCACTTACTAGACAAACGATCTAAACTTCCAACACATTACAAAAGACTGATCTACATGACTGTAATAAGGCCAATCTGGACATATGGAGTTGAGCTTTGTGGCTCCACTAAACCTTCGAATTCCTCTCGTATTCAATCTTTACAATCCAAAATCCTTCTTAAATTCCTCAATGCTCCTTACTTTGTCACAAATAAAATCATACATAAAGACCTTAATGTTCCCTATGTAACCGATCTAGCTATCACGAGATATCACTCCTTTCATTATAAACTATCCAAACACTCAAACCCCCTACTTTCTAATCTTGCATCCCCTTCCATACCTGACAATCCTCCGATGCGCCTGCAAAGAAAATGGCCACGAGACCAGCTAATTTAAAATGTCATTAGAGTGCTACCAATGGGTAGTTTCTCTACACGCCTGTAACACTCCAATTTAACTTAGATCAGATTTACTAAATGTATTGTAATGTACAGTTGTAAATAGCAATAAATTAATATTTAAAAAAAATTATCCACCAGCCGAATATCTAGCCTAATGTAGGAACATATTAAACTAAAAAAAAACTAAACAATCATTTCGTCTGTTTTTAAAGAAATATTTTACACTTTAATTAATTTTTTTAAATAAAAACTTCTTTAATATCGTAAAATAAATAATTAGTGATTTTATTTTTTATCATTTCCAAACATTTCTTTTTTTTAAATCATTTACACTAATACATATTTTTCGGTTTCCTCCGTCTTCAGGTTTCGTCCTATTGTTACAATAATATCCCGTCCCATCCTTCCTCTCTATGTCTAAAATCAATAAATTTTACTTCATCAATTTTTTTAAACTATAAAATATTTCGGGAAACTACATATGTACCATTGAACTTGGTATATAATCATTGCGATGTAGACGAAGGTCAATTTTATTACAGTGTGATAAAAATACCTGGAAGACATAGATATAGCTAGTGGTTTTTCCGAAATATTTTGTAGTTTAGTAACATGATATAGTAAGTAGCCATTAAGAGACATGATATTATAGTTATAAAATGAAGAACCCTGACGACGGAGGACTTCAAAACGTCAGTATTAGTCTAGACAATTAAAAAATAATGAAATATTTAGAAAGCAGAAAAAAGAAAATAACTAAATATTTATATGATATAAGTTGAAACTTTCTAGGGCAGTAGTTTGGTTTATAAACTGGATATTTTTTAAAAATTATATCAAGGAAATTATTATTTTATTTTAAATTAACGTATTACATTTAATTGGAAGAAGATAGTTGACCGTTTGAAATAGATTGCCTAGACCAGTGAAATATTGCCTTGGATTTCCTTGTGGCATTATAAGTTTAGTATTGTGTTACTGTGACCTATCCTAAATTGACCAATCTACTTTATATTTGACACAATTAAATCCACAGAGGTTATGAATAAGAGTGATATACTTTTTTATGACACACATTAAAAATAAATACAATCTTACTGAAACCAAATATTAAAAATAAGTTGCTATTAAATAAATTGTAGAAAGTTGGAGGAAGATTGTTTGGGTGGCTGTCAATAAAGGTATCAAAATAGTAGAAGAAAACCAACTTTTCGCCCCACTTTGGAGAGCTTCGTCGTGAGTTGTACTTTATACATCTACTCCTCTACCATATTTAAAACCAGTTTTAATGAGTAGTCTCCTACCATTTATGTGTCTAGATCTATATTGAGAACTTATATCACACCTGGTTATATTTATTAACAACTTTCCTCCAATATACCAACTTGTTTATTTCATCGTATTGTTATTATTAATATTTTATCAATTTTAGTTTTTCTATATAATATATAAACTTAACAATTCTTTTTTATTTTTAATGGTCTGTTAATTCAAAATTGTCTGTATCTCGTTTTCTCATTTAGCCCTGATGAAGCCACATCAAAGTGGGACGAAACGTTGGTTAACAATAAATTGTTTTCTTTTACTATTTTGACATCATTTATTGCCTGCCATCCTGACTATCTTCCTCCAATAAAACATTCAATCAATGAAGAAGTTTTAATTTTTGTCACTCGTACTTAAAAGGATAGGCTTTTAGTTTTGTAGAAAATGGAAATGAATCATTTATTATTATTGTTATTACAAATTATTTTCGGTGAAAGAATAGAATCTGTAGACCAAAATATATGCTCATTAAACTAAAATGTGAACTACCTTATATGGGCAGCAGTTTGCGAAATTATAGTTTCTGGTCAGAGAAGAAGATGGTTAAAAGTCAGTGAAGAACATAAAGAAGTAAAATTTCAGAATTTCAGGCCTTCAGGCAACATAAATATTCCATTTCCTCCCTAACTCGTCCGCTTCTAAACTTTCTGAACACTCCTTATCCTTTAACTATTCTTTCGATTTTGGCAATACTTCTTTATTAATCACAGCCCGAAACCATGACATGAGAATCAATTCTGAAAACATCTTTATCCAATTAGCATATTCTGCCGTTAATTTCGAATTTGGCAAACAAAACTTTTCCATAGAATATTCACAAATACTTAATTTATAACAACACCCCCCCCCCCAACTTACATTCTTATTATTAACACGTCTTCATTTTTTTTTTTCAAATTTTTACTCCTTCAGACTATTCTTAAGCCGCTCTGCAAATCATTGTTCAATTCTTATTCCCGTACAATTTATTTTTTAACAACTTATTTTTAATATTTGGTTTCAGTAAGATTTTATTTTACCAGCGGAACGGCCCCTCCCTGTTCCAATAATCCACTAGCGCAAGCCAACCAAGTTACAACCTTCATTGGACCTCTCACCTAACCTTATAATGCAATCCATATAAGGTTATATACAATCCAACCTTATATACAATCCAAGGTATCCTTAACACCCAGCTATACATATACCATACCTCCAATATGTACGTTCCAAATACCCACTAAAATCATTACAGGAGGGTATGAAAAAAAAAAGTAAAAAAAAAAATTTTATTTATTTTTAATGCCTGTTTTTTAAAAAAAATGCCACTCTTATTCATAACCTCTATGGATTTAATTGTGTCAAATATAAAGTCGATTGGTCAATTATAGAACGGGTCACAATAATATAATACTAACCTTATAATCCAAGGTAATAGTTCACTGGTATACATATATCACATACATCATGAAATATGTATAAATGTATTAGACGAATATAATAATAAAGAAAGTTACAAAAAAAAAGATTGTATTCCTTATTAACAGTCAGTTTAGACTATATCTTTTTTACTTCAGTCCTGATCAAGGCCTGAAATTCTGCCTAAATGTTGGCACCAATAAATATCAACTCAACACTGGTGTACTATTATTTATTTTTAGTTATATAATTAATTATTTTATTTCTAATAAGTTTAATATTGAGCCAATACAATATATGGAAGCTATGAAAAAAGCTGCGTCATTTGGAGATTTATTCCTCTTCATGAATATTGCTGTCTTAATTAATATGTATACATTTATTGATAATAAATGTTTATAGTTGGAAGGATATAGCATATTGCATGATGCAAATGCAATACGATTCGAAATTACCTTGTAGCAATAGACCACACGGGATAAAACGATAATAGTAATGATACTGGGTAATAAGATAGGACATTTCAAACATTTATGCCCAACCACACCTGATACCACTACTTTTAATGGAAGGCACCCAGCATTTTTATTGGTCGATTCATCAAGTGGGGGGATTGGAACCCCATTCCACCCCCTCGGTTTGTGGGAAGGTGGAGTGACATATTTTGCCTCGGCGGGTATAAATTTGATTTTATTTCCCCCATATCTGAGAGGACGTCTTCCCTTGATGGGCCATGGCACAGCCCGTACACTTCAGGTTGATACAGTCGCGCCAGGTTTAGTAAGACGTTTCAGGTTTTCCTAATACCAGAATCAATTTGAGAAGATGGTACTCAATCAATTCATTCTATCTTTATAATATTCATAATATATTAAGAAAAAAAAGTGCTAAAATGAAATTAATATCCTAATAGTAATTAATATACTAATAGTAAATTAGAACAATGATATAAAAATAAGTAATACATTAATTAATTTTTTTTCTTTGCCTATTTAGGTTAATAATAATAAATTGTTAAATGCCATGAAATAACATTTTATGAAATGTACAGAAGCCTTTTTTTTATTTACCTGTGGATGCAAAAGATACTCCTAAATATGTAAATGTTTTTGTATACTCCAACTTTGTGACGTACCAATAGAGGTTTGAGATGGTTTAACTTGGGTGATTTATGGAATACAAGAATACTTTTTGCAATTAAATAAGTAGTATAAATTTGCAAATGTATACTTAAATAAATTTAAGAATGAAAAAAAATACTCCTTTACACAGCATTAATTGAAATATAAATGAAAATATAGACATTTTCAATCAAATTAGAGTAACTTGTAATTTAATCATAATTAGCAGTAGTAATATCAACAATAAAATTTTAATATGTTCAGAGACTGTGATATCGGAGTGAGCGGCATTCGCTCATTCATTATACCAAGCACCGTGCATTCCCTATCCATCCCATATCATTCCACCATCGCGGACCATAACCAAAAAATGTGGCCATTGAATTCAGAAATTGGGTAGAGTCGGGAGGGTAGGGGGGGAGCGGATGCGCGGTTAACAATTCATGAGCCACATATGAATATGCATTTCAATTACAAACTGCTCCAAAGCCGTTATGCAAACCGAGGGCGCTGAACATTCTTCGATGTCGACGAAAATTGAATTAGATGAAAGGTTCCTTTGATCCGCTGATGTACCTGGCGGTAGTCGCTAACCTTCTCTAAATTAGTAATGCATGAAAATTCCCTTGGAAGACAGAAGGGGGGGGGGCTGTCTCGAATTTTCTCTTTGTTAGCCTTTGCCTCTAGATCCAGAACAAAGTTACTAACATAAATTACTTTTTCTTCCTTCATTTCCTTCTTCCACAGTTTGTTTACATGAAATCCCTTTTTGGAATACTTATCTCTAAAAGAACTTTTAAATATTACTTCCTTTTTTTGATATTTTTTATGCCTTTGATACTTTTTATTTCCTCTTACATTTTTCATTTTCACTTTTACCTACTATTTTAATAAGCGATATTGCTAAATTCGGTTTTAATAAATTCAGATGAACCCATTTTCAACGTATTATTAATTTTTTTTTAAAATTTATTTATTGATATTTACAACTGTACATAAATACATCAAGTAAATTTGAGGAAATCATAATGGTATGGTACAAGCATGTAGAGAAACTACCCATTGGTAGCACTCTAAAAACATTTTTACAATATAAGGTCTCGAGACCATCTTCTTTTCAGAAGCCTCGGAGGATTGTCCGGAATAAAAGAGGAAGCAAGATTAGATACTAATGGGTTTGTGTGATTAGGGAGTTTGTAATGGAAGGATTGATATCTGGTTACAAATCGGGCTAGATCGGTTACAAATGGAACATTAAGGTCTTTATTGATGATTTTATTTGTGACAAAGTAGGGAGGATTTAGGATTTTACAAAGGATTTTGATTTTAAGGATTGGATACGAGAGGAATTCGAAGGTTTAGTAGAGCCCCAAAGCTCAACGCCGTATGTCCAGATAGCCCTTATAATTGTCATGTAAATTTGTACACTAATTGTCAGTCTTTTGTAATGAATTGGAAGTTTGGACCGTTTGTCTAGTAAGCGCTGCAATAGTCGAAATCGACGTGCATTCCTGTCTTTTCAGTCTTGTGTGAGGATTCCAGGTTAGTCGTTTGTCCAGATGTAGTCCAAGGTAGCGGATCTGTTCAACAGGGGTAAGGGCAACATTATTGAAGTATACTGTAGGGCAGTCAGTAGGTTTACGACGTAGGGTAAAAGTAATTTGATGGGATTTATTTTGATCCTCCAATTACAACACCATTCTTCGATTGCTGTAATATGGGATTGAAGAGTTTGGGATGCAATTAAAGGGTTATTATTAACAGTGAGCACACATGTGTCATCGGCATACGTGGTGAGGATAGTGTTAGGATTGGTTGGGATGTCTGCTGTATAGATTGTGTAGAGGATGGGACCGAGTATTATTAATAATTTGTTTTTTATTATTAATTGAATTTACAACTGAATTGAATAAAAATAAATTCAGTAAATTTCATATCAGCTCTATTACAATGTTATGATACAGTCGTGTGGATAAACAACCCATTGTTAACAATGCAATAACATTTCTACATCGGAAAATCTTATTTTCAAACGCTTAGAAGTACGAATAGAACATTTTTTTCATTAAATACTTTATGAAATAAATTGATATTTTAATAATTTTACCTCATTAATGTAATTGATAATATTTAATGGTTTGGTATTGTGTGTAATATTTATACCAAATAGAGAATTCAACTCGCTAATGACATGACTAATACTGCACTATGATGTAATTATCATGTTATATTATTATTATTATAAATATATTACATATAATATTTTTTTAATTGTTGAGGTGAGAAAAAACAAACATCCAAATAGAATATAAACTATTCTGTTTTCCTTGTACAGCTTCTAGGGACAATTATCCCATATGCTCCTTTGCAATGCTAAAATTATTTTATTCTTATCAACATTTTTTGTCTATGTTATGTGTGTATTTTTATCTAAATGTATATTTAAAATTATTGTAATCAGATTTACCACATATTTGTCATATCTTCAATTTCCATTTTGAAATCATGTCATCAATATAATCATAGTTTAAAATTGTTTTATAACTACATTATTTAAATTATTGTCTTTCACTATTTGTGGTGCATACATCTTTCTCTGTAGCAAAAACCAATACTATATTAGATATTACCTCTTCGGACATATCAAAATACCCAATATGCTGATTTTTTACTGTTTATTGATTTGTCCAATTTTAATCTATTGTGCAATTTAAATTAAAAATTATAATTTTTTATGATTTTACTCTCAGAAATGTTCTCTAATTTTTTATATTTATAAGGCCAATCTATTTATTGTATCGGCATAATGCATATTTATTTTTAATTATATGAATTGCTTCTAGACAACTTTTGCTTTTAGTTTTCTGTATCATGTCTATTATTGTAGGATTTATGGTTTAACGTTATGCTGTGGTCAGCTAGTGCGGTGCAATTTATATTTTTGACGTTTTTACAGTTTTTAATGTGTCGTTTGATCCTGGTTTCAAGTGTTCTGGACGTCCCTCCTTATATATATATTTTCACAATCTAGCTTATATGCAGCATT
>NW_027107159.1:2135674-2141975 GCF_000696795.3 Halyomorpha halys
TATATGAGAAATATCTGCCGGTTGGTGCCAAAATAACACTTAAAAAATGATAGAAGTGTAATTATTACAATTTTGGCAATTAGGGCGTTGTGGAGGCTATACAATTGCTAAGCAAGATAAGTACAATATGAATTAATCTCAAGTGATACAACATATAATATAATTAACAACTAAAATGAAAATAAAGTAAAAACTAAAAATAAAATAATTATTAAAAAAATTAAATAATAAAAATAATTGAAAGGATTTTGAAGTGAATAATAAAGCTGCAAATTTACAATTAGTGAATTATTATAATAATGAGAATAAGACAAGATGATACAGAATATGATAAAAATACATGGTTCCATATAGTTTTGTACTGATACCATATTGTTATTGTATAAGCCAGTTTTAATATGTGTCTGCTCGTATTGTATTAACGATTTTTTCATCAGTTAGGCCTGGTATGTTTTGTAGTTTAAAAAAATTAATATTATCATTATTACTATTGCAGCTTTACTGCAATATGATTTAATTACAATATTATATTATCATTATTAATATATTACATATATATATATTTATTGATTGCACTATTACTGCCTCGCTCTGAGTTGAAATCAATTAATAAAAGTGTTTCTTTGAGATAATTATTAGTTGACAAATTTTATTACTTGTACCTTAAATTTGTTACACTGCCCCTCTAACTAAAAAAGATTCAGAAATACTGCCTGATGCCTTTGAAAATATTTTACAACATAAATCGACAGAAAGTTCTGAAGCAATTAAAACTTAGAATGTAATTTACAGAAAGTGGCCAGAAATGGGCTCTGCAATCGATAGGAAGAATTACACCATTAATTTATTACATACTGAGGCTTATTAATAAAATAAATGAGACGATAAATCATATTAAAACCAATTAATAACTGACTTTAAAAAATCGTGTTAGCACTCACTGCTGGAATTAAATATTCTCCCAGAATAAATTACCGGAGTTCCTAAGGAGCTCGGGCCATAAGGTCCTGCCATAGTCTACTATTTTATTTCTACTGGTCGTATTAGTTAGTTCTAAGGATTCCTTGCCGAGTGTAATTTAGTAATCCTCTCCCTCGTATATCATAAGTCTCCGGATGGGGGTAAAGACCCAGGATCGAAACTCAGGGCAGCTACTTGGTCACGAACTGGACAGAATAGAAAATTATTATGCGTCTAAAACTCTGATTACTATCTTCAATTATTATTAACGTAGAATTCATTAATAAATAAGCACTCTGTCAAATGCTAACCTACGGACTAAATCAGGAGATTTTTGTAAAATGAAATAGTTATTTTACCGGTACTCGACCACATGTAATAATAAAATATGCATTTAAATGTAAATAAAAAAAAAAAAAGATCATTCCCAAAATTACATGAAAGACATGAGATAAATATATAGATAACTCACTACCTCAATAATAACGTGTAGATAATAATAACTAAACATTAAAGGAAACCTAAAAGTGGTCGTGGTCTCCTTCCAGATCTTTTCCGTTACCTATTTCTTGTAGCAATGAAACTGCATTGGTTAACCTTTCACCATTTTGCCTTTATGACCGTACTTCTCAACCTATTTGTTTAGGAAAGAAACTAAAAATTATTATTCAATGCATTAAGAATAAGAAGCTGCAGCCATCTATAGACAAGGCAGCTATCCAAACCCAGCTTATCTAGAACTCAAGAAAAAAAGCAAAGAGAGTGTGATAAGAGAAGAGCTGAGCTCAGAATTGGATAATTTTCTTTAATAATGATTTAATAGTTGCCCGTTGTTATAGATAAACGAGGAAAAGATGATTGAGGTAGCAGTCTGTGAAGAATACAAATATGAAAGAATTTACAGGCCAGAATAGTGTTGAAAGACAATGTATAGTCTAAATGTTATTAGAAGATAAATATTCTATAAGAAAAAGTTATTTAAAAAAAAAAAATTAAGAAAGGAAAAAATAAAATTCTTATAAAAATTTAGTAAGTAAATATATTTAAAAATATATGATTTTATTAGTACTATTGTTTTTTTTTTGTTTTGTTTTTTTAGAACTTATTTATCCATTCAAGTGTTTCCTGTTTTTTTTATTATATTTTCCTTTTAATCTATGTGTTAGTCTTATTCTCGTAAAATGTATCTATTTGTTTGTTTTTGGTAAACTGATCTACTGCTGTGACTATGAATGATGGTCTGATCTCACATTGCCGTCTAATACTGAATTTGTTTAGCGGGTCACTGAAGAGGATCTAGGAGGGTGAATTCCGGAGAGCGAATTTGTTGATCGGGCGAATTAAAAAATTGTGAAATGGTGAAATTGGAGGAGTAGAAATGAGAAAGAAAAATAGGAATGAATCGAAACATTTGTATTTGTTGTACAGACCGAAATTGATTGTAAAAGGAAACTTTAGGGGGAAAAAAAAAGTTTATTATATCTTATTATTGTATCTCTTTTTTTCTGATTATACCATGTATGTGTAATTTATATATGTCCGATTACGGATTGATAAGTATGCTGTGTGAGATAACAACCTGATGTATTTGGGGAGCATAGATAAATAAAGTATTTCTCTCTCTCTTGAGACTTGTATTAATTGTTAAATCAATTGGTATCTACGTTAAGTCTCAACACTCTTTATTATATCATCAACAGTCAACGTTTCGGCCAATTCAGCCATCCTCAAGGATAATCAACAATTCAACAACAGCTTTTATTATACATTCATTTGTAACTTTAAACAAAATTATTATAAATAGTTTAACATACCTTAAATATAAATTTACACCTCACATCCAATTATTTAAAAACGTTTTGCAGGCTATTCTGCCCAGGTCATTAAGAAGTCAAATCATCCTATGAAACAATAAATTAATAGGGAATCATATTAATTGTTAATAAACTTATGTCTAGTTAACTAATGTGTCACAATTTCATTAATTTATAAAAGTTTTCATTTTAGATCAACTTACACTATCTACTATCGCATCAAAAACTATTTGTAACCTTCCATACACTCAGGTCAGTCTTATAATTAATTTATTTCAAATTTCATTTTGGCCTAAATTTTGATTTCTTTTATTATTAAAATTAATTGTAAATAGAAACATAAAATTTACCCATGTTTTCATGGATTTTAATTAAAACCTCTGCATAGTGTTGGTTTAAATTTCTTATATCTGATTTAAAATTTACGATATAATTGATGTTCTCTGATATATAAATAGACTCAAGTATTTTTCTTTTGAAGATATTGTTTTCTTTATGTAAAGTTATTGTATCAAAGTCAAAGTTTTTAGCTGCATCCTGCACTAGTGCTGAATTTAATAAACTTATACAAACCAAAATGAGTAATTAGTAAATATGACAATAATAAGATGTGGTGAACATAAAATTAACTTTGGATGCCATAGTTAACATTAGTCTGTGGAATCTAAAATATATTATTATTAGAACAATAGTTAATGTTACACAAATTGTGTAACTCAATGAGGTAATTAGTTAGTTTGTGATGTATAAAACGTCAACAAGTTAACCCGTGGAAAAATATGAGATAGCTTAGCGTCGGTATTGATGGGAAGTCCTATATAAACTAGGAATGTATTTTTCTTGGAACAAAAAAAATGTTTTAAATTAAACTAAAAAAAAATATTAAAACAAGAGAAAATGAAAAATTGTATTCAATAATAACAAAGCTGTGCTGCTCAAGTTCATTGGGGCGCAAGCTACACAGTATACTTATTCAAATCTAATCAGACTTTTTTGTTTAACCTTATAACATAGAGGCATAACATGTAAACAATATATAATAATAGTATTTTTTTGTTAATACCTTTTTTTCTCTTTCTTCCTTTTCTATCCTTTTTTTGTCTTTCTTCCTTTTCTATCCTTTTTCCCCCCATATTTTCTCTCTCAACCCAATGTGATTTTCCTCTTTTTTTTGGACATAAATAAAACACCTAAAATTTTACAATACCTAGAATTTAAAATATTAATACAATTTTAAGGGTTTTCCCCCATGAATAGTTACATTGATGAATACATGACACTGAATTAATTGGTGTATAAAACTATTTTTGAAAAAAAATGACAATATAGAAACACAAGTTTCGTTTTCCAAATAAATATTCATCAGTTGTTCCATAGCTACTAAATACAAACTAAAAAGAATGGAAAGTTGCGGACTTAATCCCGAAGCCGCTGTATTTTTAAGGCCATTTTATTTCTTCAGGCAATAAGAGGAAGATGATTTGTATTTCTGTGAGCCCACCCTCCCCCCACCCTGGAGTGCTCTGGAAATCTCATTTTCTTCGGGAGCCTCATGCATACTACAAGCTGCTATCTTATGTCCTTTATTCTCCAGTAATAGCTCAAGGGGGAAGCTTCTGTCTCTGTTTTATCTCCGTTTCTGTTAATGCTAATGATAATGTTTAAGTATTGACATAATTTCCTATTAATAAAACTTAAAAAAAAAAAATCTGTTTACATGGTTACTTTTATGAGCCAAACTTATAAGGAAGAGAACTCATATATATTTTCCAGGTATATTTATAGGTCAATGAACCTCTTTCAAGTGAATCTAGAACACACAAATATTGGACATGTATCAATGTTAGGAGCGGCACAAGAACCACTGAAAAAATCGGGAAGATTGCGTGTGAAAAATATATTTTAATAATAAAATAACATATAAATATCTGTGTTTCCAATAAAGTTTAGTGACGAAATGTCTTTATTGCTATGAAAATTAGCCATTGAAATATTCAAGTATTAAATTTGTTAAAAATATTGAAAACCGTTGATTTTTAAGCGAAAACCGTTTTCGATTTTCGTAATAATTAAAAAGAGATGATTTGACCTGAATTTCAGGCCTAATAAAACAAAAAAACAGATAACAACCATCACTTAAAGAAATATAAAAATAAAGGAAAATATTAACAAAACAAATTTGGAAATATTCATAGCAATGAATAAAGTGGAAAGTGATTAATAACAATAGAAGAAGACAGTAGTAGATTGATAACAATAGAAGATAAAATATAATAATACAGAATTAAGAACTATACAAAATAAATTTATTAAATTATAAAAAAAATTTTGAGAATAACGATTTCCAGTTTAATGACATTTTTATTAAATAATCATGACATGGTACAACGTTTCGGGACCACTGTCCCATACCCATGTACTTTAAACCTATAACAATAATAAAACCATCATAACAACAATCTTCATCCTTATTTATTTCAATTCACACAATTATATTTACCTCATAATTTCATATAGGAAATCATGTCACAATTTGTGCATCTTCACCACTCCTTAGCACAGCCATTACTCAAATTAATTATTGAGAAATTTATTTCTGCAACCCTTTCTGTTTTTTTTAAATTTTCCATAATTTATTTTGTATATTTCTTGCTTCTATAATATTATATTTCATCTTTTATTGTAATCAATCTACTAATATTTACTCCTATTTTTATTAATCAAATGCTTTCTACTTTATTCATTGTTATGTGTATTTCCAAATGTGTTTTTTTATTATTTTCCTTTATTTTTATGTGTTTCCAAGTGATAGTTGTTTTCTCTTTTTTGTTCTGTTAGCCTTGATAAAGGCCTGAAATTCAGGTCGGAACAAATAAATATGATTTTGTTTATTTGTTTTTATTTGCTGACCTCATCCCCATACCATCTTCTCCTCACATAATAATTAAGAAAAGATTGTTTATTGGAGTAAATATTCCAAATCTATGCCGTTTCTTAAAAAATAAAACAAGCAAATACAAAAAAATCACCATTTATTATTAATTACAAATCAGATAAACATCGGTTTGTGGTAAACCTAGCCAAGCAAACAAAAGAACCATCCTTCCGCTGTACCCAACTTGATCAGTAAGGGATTTAAATATTGACTATATGCGCTATTCAAAACAGAATAAAAGAGAAAACAATATAATTTAAAAAAATAATATTGGTTGAAAATTGTTTATGATAATAATTGTATATTAACACGAAGCTATCAAACTCATATAGCTATATAAGCCTAGGCCCAGTCTCACACCATAGATTTGTTTGTTTGTTTTTGTTTAGTGGCGCCAAACCTTATTGGTTATCAACGCCATTTATATTTTATTTAATTTTGCTAATATTCGTTAAATTGTATTTATTTTTTAATTTGATTATTTATTATTTTATTAATATTAATTTTTTTTCCTTCCGATCAAGTTAGTAAATTTTGTGATTTTAAAAACTGAAACACCAATTTTATTGTTTTATCGTCGTCTCCAAGGGTT
>NW_027107159.1:2142025-2145535 GCF_000696795.3 Halyomorpha halys
AGTAAATTTTGTGATTTTAAAAACTGAAACACCAATTTTATTGTTTTATCGTCGTCTCCAAGGGTTTTTGAGATATCTTGGTTTAGTCCTAAGTTATTGAGGTGTGGTGTGAAATGTGGACATCGTTGGAAAATATGGCTTATTGTTAGATTGTTGTTGCAATACTGGAAGAATTAAAAAATTCTTTAGAAATAAGATAGGAGTGGGTGAGCCTCGTGTGACCTATTCTTAGCCTGGTCAGTACAACCTCCTCTCTACGGCATTTACGGCTGGAGGTACCCCAGGGCTTGACGTCATTTTTAATTTATTCATTGGGCTTTCGTTCCACAAAGATTGCCATTTATCTTTATAGTTTTACCCTGTCCCGGAAGGGCGAGTGCTTGCTCACATCATAGGTGCCAGCTTGTAAGCTATAATTCCTGTGCCTGGACCAGTGTGAATACTGTTTATAGTACATAGTGCACAATTATTAAAACTTACGAAGTGTTAAGGTTCACAGATTTAGGATGGGAAAGAAAATTTAATCATCTAAACGTTTAAATTTATTCTAATCATGCAATTCCCCTATACTTTTTCAAGATTTTTTTTTTATTTATTCTCTTTTTATATCTGATTCGAAATTATTTCCTGACCCCACTCATCAAGCCGGTATTCTCGGCGGGGTATTCAATAATATACAGAACTCGACTAAGCGTGAAATCACCGTAACTGCGGGCGGCCTCCGGTGGCAGCCAATTAGGAAGCCGGCCATACATCACCTTCGCACCCTGAAGAGATCCTTAAGGATGTCCGAAATTAGTTGGACTTATATATTTAATTTTATCCTTCAGAGCTGTGATATAAGGACTAGAGGAGAGAAAAACCAATTTGCATTATTTCAAGCCGCCACATAAAATAGACCCTGGGCCCAAATCGTTTCCGCATGCCTTCCCTCTTGTCTTCAGAGTCAGCACGTTTACAGAATTCTTCAATTTTCCTGCTTCCGTAGGAGCCATTATTCGCTCCCGATAATTCTTCTCTTTGCTCATTTCTTATTCTTCAGTTTAATGTATTAAAAAACAAGGCACCAAGAATCGTCTACGCAGTAGACGCCCCATGGTTTATAAGAAATAGACAATTACATTGTGATATATCTTTGGAATTAATAGATGATTTATAAAGAACGTTTTAAAAAATCCCATTGCCAGTTACTGGTAATTAATTGTAGTAAAATTAAAGCCCAATCGGAAGACATTCTCCTGTAAATAAACTCAGTATTTATTTATTTTTTACCTCAAATTAATTACAGTATATAATTCAGTTGCTTATTTTATTTTTATCAATTTCTTAAATATTAATTTATTTTTTATTTCATTCTTCGATTACATATTCATTATTATTCTTAGGTACATTATTTTGATTATAATTTTTTTTACTGATTAATTCTTATTTATTAAAAACCATTCAATATTTATAACATTTTAAATCGTAAGGTGCCTTTTTTGTACGAGACTAAACCCTCACATTATTAATTGTGAAAAGTTAATCCAATTGTTATAGCCCACGAGGCCAATCTGGCAATATTGAAATATTAAAAAAAGTATTAAAAAACAAAACAAAACAAATTATAAGAGCTGTTGTATAAGTTATACCAAGGAGCTTCATGAAGGAACTCGGGGTCGATATCCAGGACGCAGCAGGGATGGCAGAAACTATAATTCTTGACTCCCCGGGAATCATCCACCATCACACAAAATAGATGAGGATAAGGATCATACAGAGGAAGGATGACATGTATATACTTTTTTGCATATATTTATTACAGTTCTTACAAATTATTTTTACCTACTGTGTTTTGTTTATATTATTTTTTTAATATTATGTTTACCTGTATTTGAATGTATGCATATAGTTATACCCTTGTAGATAATCGTTGAATTTTATTTATCAATTCATGCCGTTGTTTTTGTTTTACTTTCAATTTTTGCCACTTTTTAAGTATCGTTTGATTTAGCCAATTCTTTTCTCCCGACTCCCAGCCAGTTTAACTGTTACAATGGAGGAAAACAAAGAAACTGGTGGATCCATACAAGTCATCCACTCCTCAGGTTATTTTATTTAAAATCTTTATTATTTAGATTTTAATTTCATTATATGTTTCTTAAAGAGGGAAAGAAAAAGAAAAGATGTATTGGGTTGAGAGTATATAATCAGATAAATAAAAAAAATGAATAATAATTAGGATAAAAAAATATATAGAAAGAAAAAAATGATAAAACAAAAAAAATCATTTATTACTATTATATATTTTTAAAAAAAATACTGTACTATGCTTATAATTTTAAAAAAAATTAGTTAATAATTAAAAATAGCATTCCGATACAGTTTTTTTGAAATTTTCTCCTCAAAATCAAAGAATATAAAGTTCATGTATCGCAAGGGAAATATTTATCTTAAGTATTCTGATATTAAGATACCTAACAATGACTCGAACTTAACACATTGTTTCTGGCACTTTGCGTTGGTGTGCTTTTATCGTTATGTAAAATCACTATAAATTGATAACTACTTTGAATTTTTTGATGAAACACGCGATTTTTCAAAATAATACAGGTTTGCAATGTGTAAAATACAATTCTTCCTAAGGAGTCGTCTAAACACCAATAACTAACCGAATTCACTAAAAATAAGACGACTCTTATACTTAATTTATTGTGGGTATGTTTATACCAGCGTAGTACTAAGTATAAGCGGCATAACAAACATACACACATATAGTAACTCCTATTAGCTAAGTTTCATACGTTCTACCACCAATCCATAAAAAACCTATTACTACGTGATCCGCCCTCTATGCACAGTTTGCGAAAAACAATATTTTACGGTTCCGGACTACAATATGAATGGTATGGAGAAAATATGCTTTATATAAGAGGCGCCCCTGAACTTTATTTTCACCCCAGGCTTCATAGAATGGGTAACTGAAAATAACAGACTTTTGGAGAAAAGTTCATCAATTTAGGATTCTTTGGATTTCTATTATTTTGTTATTTTTAAGTTATCATCACTTTATCAGGTGTAATCATATGTGGTCAAGTGTTTACAAAAACTATTACAATATTTAATTTTAGTGAGTGATTAACATAAACAAATTAATTAATATGTAGCAAGTTTATAAAAGAATGATAGATGAAGAAACAAGCCGAAAGAAACAATCATGGTGAACAGTTCTTAAGTGAATGGCTAAGAAGGCCTATCCCCAAGGGGGCTCTAGCACAAGATTGTCTTGCCTCCTAGTCCCCAGTTAATCCAATTCCACCACCTAAATACTCCTTACTCCACTAGAATATAAATGGTTTACAAAGAAAATATTTTGTAAATCAAAGCTATAGCTTTGATATTTTATAAAATTATCCCAAAATTTCTAGAAAATAAAACAGATATTTAAAAACAATTTTTTTATTAATTTATTGATATTAACAACTGTATAAAAAATACAACAAGTAAATTTGATCATAATGATATGATACA
>NW_027107159.1:2146215-2174447 GCF_000696795.3 Halyomorpha halys
ATCTAGGATGGGGTATAGGCGTTTCAAAATAAGTTTTTCGAGGATTTTTCCCATGATCGGTAATAGAGAGATGGGACGGTAAGAGGATGGGTGTTCTGACGGCTTTTGGGGTTAGGGGATCATTTTGATTATAGATAGTTTCCATGGGTCAGGAAAATATGTGAAACGGAGAACGGCGTTATATAAGTAGGTGAGGAATAGGATGGCTTAAAAAAAAAAAAAAAAAAAAAAAAAAGTCAAACCTTCAGACTACATCGAACCATATTTGTCCAATTATTTTCACCATATATTTTATTATTTTTTATATTTTATTCACTTCATAAGTTCTTTCAATTATTTTTTTTTTATTTTACTTCAGTTTCAGTTTAGTATTTTTTAAATTCAATTATTAGTTTTATCTATTGAAATTAAATGATATTTCACTATTCTAGATTGTAAATCGCAACAGCTTCCTCAGTGCTCTAGTAATAAATAGTATAACTGAATCATATTCTTTTATGTTTATCGTTTTTGTATGTTATTTTGGCACCGACCGATATCTACTGTCTTCTGGTCGGTCTATATTGGATTTACTTTTCTGAATATATACATACATTACAGAAATTAAATTGTTTCATGGCAAACTAAATAATAGTTATTATAATACATAAATTATCTATCATGAGAAATCAAAATGACTCACCCTAGTATACCAGTTATCATAATTCTATAGCTTTTACTTCAGCGAGTAAAGCTGTATTTGAAAATATTTATTTCAATCGAGCTGTACACAACGAGAACAGAATGCAGTCACAGTTTATCGTAGAATATAATTTAATTATACAAAGAAAGTGGATATAGATTCTATGAAATACTACGTACATCAACTACCTACAGGCTACTACATACAAATTGTCTCCTACAGTTCTTTGACAACTCTGTTCGACAAGTGATCTATTCTCTAAATAATGACAGATGCTTATCATTGACAGAATGTTTCTTATATAAATAGATCAGGAGGATGGAGATATGTTAAAAACTAGAGGATAGTGTCGGGAAGAATTTATAAAATTTATAGGAATAAGTAGGACCAAGGCTGTGATAGCTTCCTACATCGTATATTCGTAACCAATCCGAAGTACTTCATAAATTACTCAATTTTCTCACTTTGTTACAAATGAAGTCATCCATAAAGACCTTACTGTTCTATATCTAACCAGTCTAGATATCAATCCTTCCATTATAAGCTCCTTGACCACCCAAACCCACTAGTTTCTAACTTAGTTTACTCTTCCATTCCTGACAATCCTCTGAGACGCCCGAAAAGAAGATGGGTTCGAGACTTTCTAATGTAGAAATTTTACTAGAGTGGTACCAATGAGTAGTTCCTCTTCATATCTGTATCACTATAATCTAACATTAAATTTACTGGATGAATTTTTATGTAAATATAGTTGGAAATGTAAATAAATAAAAAAATTGTATATTATAGGTCACATGGTGCAAATAATACCTAGTTTGATTGATAGGAAATTAACACCCTCGACATGCGTCTCGACTAGAAGAAGAAAATTGTTAGTGCTGCCCTTGAAAAGTATGTTGTAAAAAAGAGAAATCTAGAGAATTTACAATATTTATTTAAATATTAATTTACTCAAACAAAAGTATACATAAAAGGAACAGAAGAGGGAATGGCCTATTATCATACCAAATCCTCTTTATGATGAGAGATGTAATGCAGTTCCATAATTTAAAACAAAAAATGTAAGCCTACGTTTCTTTACAGTTCAAGATACTGCAATTTACTTATTGCATAAGTAAGATACTTAGGTTTAGTTAGTGGAAAACCATTCCTTCTTGGCTCTCTCATGGCAATAATGATTAATAATTAAATTGAAGACCAACATATAGAAATAGACTTATCTGGTAATTTTATAATTCCTGGAATATTCTATATTCCTTCTTGGCTCAGAGTTTTCTTTCATGTCAATAATGATTGATAATTAAATTGAAGGAAAACTTTTAGAAATAGACATTTTGTATAATTCTTAATTTTTTTTAAATCTTTATACCAAATAAGAAAAGTGGTAGATGAGATAGGTGACTGTATTTAGTGTAAAGTCAGGAAATCAGTCCAGGTGTCTAAAAAATAAAATGTTGAGTTTTTCTAGTTACAAGGCGGAGTACAGTGTACTCAAGATTTAAATATATTGTAACAATTCTGAAACTTGCCATTTTCGTGTTTTGTGAGATGCTGATTCTGAAATAAATATATATTTTTTTAAAATATTTATTTATTGCTATTTACAACTGTACATTATAATACATTTAGTAAATCTGATCTAAGTTAAATTGGAGTGTTACAGGGGTGTAGAGAAACTACCCATTGGTCCACTCTAATGAAATAAATATTAAAAAAAAAAAAAACACCTTAAGCAGTTATTCTCGAAGTTTCTATGATTATTAAGACCCGAAACCTATACTGTTCCTATAAATGGTCGGTCAGGAAAAAGAAAAGATAATTTTAAAACTAAAATCGTAAAATAATTTTATTATAAATCGTTTAATAAGTGATAAATTACGCAAGAAAAGAATATATTTTAACCATCCGATGAATGAAGAATCACGTTCAGCTCGATTTGAAGTATTTACCAGGTTTTTAAAATCATTGGCCATACTTGGCGACGTTTCGAGCCAATTATGTAGGAGTCATTCCAAAAGGGGTTGAGATTTACGTTCTTTAGTTCCTATATTAAAACTCTAAATAAAGTTTTATTTTTCTATGCCACCTTCGTAATTTATTGCTTACTGTTTACTAATGAAACATTTTCTGGTTTGATGTGAATCTGTGTTAAAGGGAAAATTAGTTAATAAACAAATGTAATAATTCAGCATTTACAAGGCTCTCCATTTTCATGTTGACTGTTTAGATTTTCTTATGGATTAAAAAAAAACAATTTTTTTTTATTCAACAAATTTTTGTAATGGTGCGATAGGAGTTTTAAATGTGGTCTTAAAATCCGAAATGTTATGAAAATTTTACAATTGAGAAAGCTACAATAAAACAAGGACAGGTTGGTACAGACGTGGTTTTCATTCGCAATTACCCCTTTCTCCTTCTAGGAACTGAGTCATTTGATGGTATAATTAAAGGTAAACATATATAGACTTTATAAAACAAGACAGCACTGACGGAATAGAGAGTGATATTATTAAAGCTGACGAGATAGGAGGATGTATTTGATTAGGTAGGCAGGGGACAATACAAAAAGTTGTTCCCTGTTATCTCAATGTGACAGTACTTTAATGAAGTTGGTTGGAGAATTATATTAGTAAACTTTTACACTTCATCATCCAACATGGCCCCACATCCTAACGAGCATCATCAAAACTTATACCTTCCCTTCTCCCCTCCCAAGGAATATGGGTTTTTAAAATTCAAATCTCCTTCGGCTATAAATATGTGAGGGGACTCCATTGCATCCAGCGGTATATTGACTTTCGATCATTGCTTTTGAAATAAAATGTTAGTTATAAATAAAGAGAATGTTTGGAATGCATTATTTATTTAGAGAAATAACGTTAGGAAATATGGGGCCGCCCATTGCTCAGTGGTTACCAATTGATGTCAATTGGCGTTGCCGGTTCGAATCCGGCCTGGGGCGTTGACCTTTTTCATTGAGCAGTGGTCCCACAAAATGAAAAACTTTGACCCCCAACTATGGTTAGGCAGTGTAGGAATCCAATAGGAGTCTTTTCCGGAAAAAAAAAAAAAAAAAGAAAAATAATTTAAACTGATTAATCGGGTGTTTCGAATAAACTGAACGCTTTTTCTACAGAAAAAGCGGATTACTCTCTTAAATTGGAAAACAAAGCAGGAAAAACCCGATTTAAATGAAATAATAAAAGATACTATAAAAAATTTAATGAAAAAAACATAATTATTAAAAAAAAATTATAAATCATATATATAATAATTGACCGTATTATTTCAAATAATGAAGATGGCCATGGGTGCGATCAAAATAAAATATAAAATAATTTTATTATATAGCTATTTTATTATCAATGCGTATTTGAAATAAAACCATAAACGGTCACCTCCCCTCCCTTCTGTATACTTCGATTTTCTTTCATAGTTTCGAAATCTCTCAACTGGAACAAGGAGGTGGTCCTGATTTCTTCTTTACTCATTTGTTATTAATAATATTAATTTCATTTTTATTACTTGTTTCTCGACTTTTATTTAATCTCGAATAACTTCTTTATTTCCATCCTTTAGTTTGTTAAATTTTAAATTCATATCTACTTTTCTATTTTTAAGTGTTATTAGTATTTTTTTTTGTATCTTTTTAGCCCTGATGAAGATCTACAAAGTGGAGCGAAACGTCGGTAAATAAATACTTGTTAAATATTTTTTGTTTTTCTTTGTTTTTTGACCATCTTCTTAATTATTTAAAATATAAATAGTATGTTACCCACACACCAACAACTTTTGTCAACAAATTTGTGAAACAAAAGTAAATTAATCGCTTCTTTACCCGCTTGGTATGCATATTGTTCCAAATCAAATTTATTATAGAAAGCTTAAAATAAAAAAATATTACTGTATTCTGTGATAAAACTGTTTAATAACTATGGCTTACTTCACATGCAAAGTACATTTTGCCTTACTTGAAGAAAAATTACTAATATTTATCAATATTTAAATTAATCAATATCAATATGATAAATTAATATTTATCAATTATTTTCTTAAACGAGAGAATCTTTAATTATACTTTATATATTATATCTTTAATATTTTTCTTATGTTTAGCGGAAATTTACTTAGCACTACTGTGAATTAAGCCTTTGATATCAACTACGTCATAGCTTCATTTAAATAGACTGACACGGCTTTAATACCGACTTTTCAAGTTAGATTCTAATAAAATAGCTTTAATTTGGTTCAATGTCAAATAATTTAACATCTCTCATTATCAGTAGACATAAATAATCGATAGTTAACTAAAGGACAACAATTTTTCCAGGATGAAAAAAAAAAAATCCTGAAATTACAATAGCAATATGAATAGTAATACACCGTCAGAATGACTATAATGACTAGTAAAAATAATATTTAAAATATAAATTATATAAAAAATTCGTAAAACGCATAGATAAATCGAATTCATAAATAAATGTTTTCGTGTTTTCACAGTTGTTGGAACAAAGACGGACGGATTTAGTTTCAACCCAAATTTAAGTTCAAAATTCAAAATTTCCTAAAACGAATGATACGTTATGCTTCGACACTTATTTTGTGATATTGCAAGACCGTTTATAAACATTACTTTTAATATCACATAGATAATCAATAACCGATGGAATAAGAAGTCATATTTTTACGAGTGGTTTCCACAGACGTTCCTTTGTGCTAAAATAATAAACTTAAATCAAGTTATTTTTTAATTGGCCATGTTTACACAAATATATGGAAGGGTCACTTTACAGTAATGCTAAGGACATTTCCACTAACGTTAGGAATAATACAATTATGGTTCTCTCTTTCAGGAAAATAATTGAAAAAGTTTCTTAAAAGAGAGAACCTTTAGTTGTATTTTTCTTAAAGTTAGTGCTAAAATACTTAACATTTAGCATACTAAAATATTTCACTACTGTGAAGTAAGTCTTCGGTATTTTTTGTTTTAATTGTAAACATTTTAAGGAAGAACGTCGTGGCTTTTCTTGAAGATCTCCGCTTTTTTTTTGGGGGGGGGGGAGAGGTGGAGGTGAGAGGGGAGATTTTTTCATAAAAGTCAGGATCAACCTCGAAACTCGACATTCAGACCACCATTTTGCCCAAAAATGACGTCCGATTAGAAGTTGCATCTTGGCCGTTCATCAAGAACCTATTGGACCTAAGCTTACTAAGGGTCGTCCGTAGCTCAGATGGTTAGGCATAGGTGTACCGTTCTGGAATCTGCGGGCGCGCCGGTTCGAATCCTCCCTTTTTTCAATGGCGTTCCTACACAATGAAAAAAAAACACCATGGTTAGAATTAGTTGGTCACCTGTAGACAGACACCTTCACTGTGGATTGCATTAAAAAAAAAAAAAGCTAACTAAATGAAAGACATAATAATCTAATTAATTATTCATTTATTTTTTTTTTTTATATAGATTTCTATTTGAAAATAACAAGCTATCGTTTGTAATTAGGAGGGTTATTCCTGTTAAATTTAGTAAAAAATTGTCAAGTATTTTTTACCGAAAAGATTAATTTTACTTTTTTTCACTTTTGATGGTGTAGCTAAGGATTATATTTGGATACTGTAAAATACATCAATTTTTTTTTGTTCTAAGCCCCATCTGGTATTTGGGTTGTATTGATCTACGGGGAGGAATAAGGGCCTAGTATTGAAGGGGTCTCTTTTACTGCATGGGAATTTGAAGAGGGATCGGAGGAGGGGAATATTTTGAAAAAAGTAGGAAAATATGAATCAGTCTTCTGGTAACGGGGCTCCGGTATTTTAGATCAGACCAGTAAGTCAATTAGTTTTCCTCAGTACAGGCTGGGGATGTTCACCTTTGAGCCGTCTTGCAGGAGTAATGTCTAGGTTAGGAGGTTAGTGCTGGTATCAGAGGTTATTCCAGAGTTTGTTATGACTCCTTGAAATGTGTTCCATCATTGTCAGAAAGTCAAGTATCGTATGGCGTCAATTGTCTGCAGTCATGAGTGCTTCACACTTGGTCTACCTAATTCGTTACAATATTACTCCGAAACAATTTCATTGTTGTTGTGGTCCGTAGAGGAGGGCCGGTCTTTTATTAGTCCATTATTTTAAAGTGAAACTAGGTTTGGATTTCTAGTGAAAGTGTAGAACATATTTATGGAGTGATGGTGCAGAATTTACCGCAAACAGTTATGGAGCTGCTCCTGGAACTCGTTTTCCTGCAGTGTCATACATAACAGACCATTTTGGTGTATATAGGTGAAAATGATATTATATAATTGTAAAATAAGAGTACAACTATTAAATTGTAGATTTTTAGAAGCAGTGGTATGTTGCAAGCCCGGCACTACGTTTACAAGAAATGGCGAGGAAGGGGGATATATATATATAAAAAAAATCAAGAACATTGAATACCGAGGCGAAACCTCCGTGAAGTTGCTGTTGTTGCTTGTTGCTTAAAGGCGTAAAACCCTCTGCTCATCAACGCCTATGGCATGATACAAGTAAAAATAAAATAAAATAAATAAAAAATAGAAAAATAAAAAAAAATAGAAAAATAATTTTAAAAAATAAAATATAATAAAAAAATAAAAAACATAAAAATCGAAGAAGAGTTATAATTTATAAAGAAGGCGATGTGCTTTTAATGTAATTTTAGCTTCCTCATCTGCTTAATAAATCTCATAAATTTGGGGTCAGTCCTATCCTGTTTATTGTTGGTAAATAGTGAGTACACTCTTCAAAAATATGTCTAATCGTAAGAATGGACTGGCAATATTTGCACGTTGGAGGTGGCAGTTTTCTGATCAGGTGAGAGTGCGTGAGGAGAGTATGACCTATTCTCAAGCGGGCCAGAGCAACCTCCTCCCTGCGGCTGCTGCGGTAGGATGTCGACCATGGTTTTACTGATCGTTTTATTTCTTTTAATTTACTGGGAGAGCTTTCATCTCACTTGGCCTGCCATTTTTCTAATATTTGTAATTTAAGGGGTGTAATGAGTTCTGATGGGGTAAGAACGGCGGTGCCTCGGCCAGGGAGCGTGAGTGCCTCTCTGGTAGCTTTGTCTGCAAGCTCGTTACCAACAATGCGAATGTGGCTTGGAGTCCATATAAAAATAATGGATTTACCTTGCTGTGATAATTTTAGAAGAAAAGATTGAATTCTTATGAAGAATTCACTTCACATTCACATTCACAATACTTCCTCCATGAAGTATATTGATAACAGTCGAGTCCTCATTTACTTCACCTGATGGTGGTTCTGAATGAGACAGACTAGGAAAACGGTCTGCTGTGGTTGGATAAGGGCTATTTCTGAGCAGCAGTTTTTGAGATAACTAAAATCAATGATTTCAGCAACTTATTCTATATACGGAGACAATATGTTTTGTTATTTCTTTTTTATCTGATTTTAGAATAACATAACGGACAAACCTAATACTACTTTACACTAGTACTTTAAAGATTTAGTAGCTATCCTTCCATTATCAACATTGTTCCTAAGTAACCCATAAATTTAAAAAATGTCTTCAAATCGCTTCCCAATTGCGCTCCGATTCTTTTCAAAATATAGCGTAGGAAGCTTCTAGAATAGTTTAGGAAACTTCATTTCGGACAGTAAATTTAATTAAAATTTTCAAATAGTAAATTTTGATGATCACCCCAAAAAATCATTGTTTGTTTTGTTAGGTCTACGAATGTCATTATTTTTGTTATTAACTTTAATTTTCTCTCTTATTAAGAATTATTATTTTTATCTACTTATTTTATCTTAATTTTTTATTTATTTATTCATAACGTTGTACATGGGAGAGCGGTACCTTGGTAAGGCACGATACTAACTCCAAGGACCCAGGTTCGAATCTGATTGGCTGAAAATTGTTTTCTGTTACACTGTAATCGTGTGTCAACCCTGTGGGTTCTGGAGCCCTCCTGGGGTCCATTTAGCTTCATAAATTGGGTACCCTCAATTGGGTAAAAATCTGAGAGGTCGAGCCTGATTTTGACCAAATCACCTCCTTGCACAACCGTTGGTCCAATCACAGTACTTCC
The DNA here is from genome assembly GCF_000696795.3 of Halyomorpha halys. NCBI lineage: Eukaryota > Metazoa > Arthropoda > Insecta > Hemiptera > Pentatomidae > Halyomorpha > Halyomorpha halys. Next base: position 2,154,964 of record NW_027107159.1, read on the forward strand.
TTACAAAATACAAAATTCTACAACCCTTTCTAGGTTGTTGCAGTTTTAACGTTGTACACAGAGGTGTCTTTTGTACGAGACTAAATCTCTCCCACCCCATAAACAAATTGTTAAAAAAAAAAAAAATGTAACTGTTATACCAACCATGGGGACCTTATCTGGTATTAAATAAATAAATAAAAAATATTTTAATTCAATATTAAAAATATTCTTCCAAGCAAATTTCCCTTTTGACTACCCCTTTGAATTCCCTTCGTCAATTGTGTATTTGTGTACGAATATACCATTAATAAAAAAACTATCCAGTAATAAGTTAGTGTGGAGAAACTTTAAAATGTTTGATTAAAAATATACTCATATTGACGAGACCCAATGAAGTTTTGTTTAATTTGTTTTTAAAATAAAATAAAAAGTATTTATTAAAAGTGTAATACAAATTTTAATATATAAAAAAAAATCACACCAAAGAATGGAAGAATAAAATGTGGATTGGGAATCCATGTCAAAAGAAACAGGGAATGTTCTCTATAACAAGCTTATTCTAGATAGACTTTATCACAAACCCAAGAATATATGTCGTTTCCTTTCACTCGTTTTTTTTTTTAGCTTGAAGATTCTTCAAATATAAGTCAATGCATTGCTTTTCCTCAAATTTGACAATTTTAAACTAGAAATTATACGGGAAAAAATAAATAAAATGGATGGGTATTTATACATCTTTAATAGTCTAGAATAGTTATACATACATCTATATGTGTATAATGATAGGAATTTAGTGCAAGCATTAAATCTCATACAAGCTAAATTTAAATTTTTACCCAAAGTGAGTAAAACGTGCAAGATACGATTAGTGTTATTTGAATATTTGTCCATGATTCGAATTTCTGTCGAGGTTTGGCGGAATTAAAAGTTAGAGAACAAAAGATGCAATTGTACGAAAATTCGGTCTTTAGCTATGAGACAATATGACTGGGAGTGACTATTCTCGGAACCAGGAAATAAAGTAAATAGATAATTAATCATTTTCTTCTTTTCAAGTCGAATGAATTTTCGTATGTTGGTTAAGTATTTGTTATTCGTTCTTTATTTATAAAAAATTTAGATGTAAGATTCTACGTACTAATTGAAACTATCGGCAGATAGTTACCCGCTTAAAGAAATATTTTATTTTTATTTTTAAGACACATACATAAATAGAACATCACAAAAATACGTAGCACAAGGTAGATACAACAGTTGCCTGAAAGCAATCCCCTTGAGACCGTTGCGGGCGACCTATTAGCACGAGCTGGGGTAAGCCGTAAAGATGAGAGGAGTGTCGGACAGCGAAGGGACAAGACAAATATTTGATCCCTGGAGGGTCTCCTCTCTCCGGGCTATTAAATATGGACGGCAACCACCTGTTGGGGCCCTTTAACGCCATGGATCAGTTGCCAAAGGGCTCTGTATATTGTATACTGCATTCCATTTTATACCAATAAATACAACATGATCGTCTTTTTTGTACTTTGAGTCCCTTTCTTGAAACTTCTATACCTTTATTCTTTTGAACTTTATCTTGTATTTTTAAATAATCCCTTATGCTGGTGATACTCCGTAACTTTTTTGAACTTGGAGTCATAGAAATAAGATTTATAAGATATGTCTAAAAAACGTATGAAGATATAAAAGCGGAAAACCTTGATAAAAGAAGTAAAGGAAATAAATCTTTCAGGCAAAGCAATAAAACAAGGAAAATAGACAGAGAGATTAATCTTTAATAGTTGAGTCAGTCAATAACTCATATTGCAGAAGGCAAGGAGCTCATATGAAGACAAGGAGTCCTCCAGATAGGAGGACATGTGGCCCAAAGGAAACCAACAGGAGGCCTCTACATTGTTATATGTGCCAGTATAGTACACAAGATACCACACAGGAGGCCAAAAATCAGATGGAGTGATAGAATCGACAAAGTTGGGAAAGGTTCAAGTGAAAAATGATAACTGAGAAGTGCTAGTACACTCGAGTACAAGTGGTAAAAGAAGTAGAACAGGAGAATGAAGTAATGGAAAGTGTTGAGATTAATGAATTTATCTGAGTACCCCATGTACAAGGGCGTACATAGGATCGAAACTAACGGGTGGGTGAGTCATAGTCGATCAGGTTGTGACATTTCAGCATTGAAAAGACGAATGATACCAAAAATTTAAGAAAATTATAAACAATCATCGGTATTTTAGTAGTTATTAGAATAATTTGCTTTAAAAAAAATTAATTTTCATTATTATATTAATGATTAATATTTTTTTTTCATTCCTGGGGGGTAGCTGCCTCTGGGTACGCCCATGATTATGTATATATTAGAGGGTATGAAAAACCAACAGCCACCAGGTGCAGGTTTTCCAGTTTTTTAAATTGAAAAATTGCAGGCGTTTTCTAAAAATTAATATAGAAAATGTGGGAAGAAAGAGTGATCCTCTGTGCATTGTCGCATTACTGGTAATGAGCCAGTGGAGGCTGAGTAGTGCACTAAAGCTGCAATCACTCTGCATGAGCGGAGCATCTGGCCACTGTCAAAACTCCAATTGTCCGATTTTATTTTACAAAAGGTTTCATGGCCACTGCCGTTTCAATTTGCCGTTCCTAAGCATTGAGCCAAAGGATTAGGATGATTAGAAAGGTTAATATGGATTTTTAGAATTTGGTTGGTATGAGGTCAAAGGCAAAAGGGATATGAAAGTCATGGTGTAGTGTTTTGTTGGAAACGTAATACATTGGCTATGGTTCTAAGGATTTTGGATTGAAAGGATTAGATACGTATGATGTTCGAAGGTTTAACTGTTCCCAAAAGTTCAAGTCAGTAGGTCCCGATAGGTCTGAGCATAGTCGTATAAATTAGTAGTTTGTTTTCTATAGAGGGATTAGAGATCCTGCTGAGTAGTCAGTATAGTTGGCTGAATTATCTGTTCAACTCATGTCTATTAAGTCTACTATGTTAGTTCCAGGTGAGTCTTTTGTCTAGGATGAATCCAAGATATCGCACTGTGTCGAAGGGTAAGCGAGCATGGGTGATTTTCGATTTATTTACTTTTAACATTGGTTGCACCATTGTTTGATCCGGGTGAGGTGTATTTGGAGATTGGATGAGGTTGTTACCGGATCAGAATGGGAGGATAGAATAACTGTATAGTCAGCAAATGTTGCCAGAAATGCGTCTGGAGTTATGGAAATGTCAGCAGTGAAGAGGCAGTAGAGATCAGGACCCAACACACGCCTTGGGGAACCCCTGCTTCGATCCGATAGATATTAAAATTATTAATATTGATAATTTAAATTTGACTGATACAGATATTGTTTTATTTTAAAATAATGAAGGAATCAAAATTAGTGATTTAAGACGAACTGTGAAACAACAGATAAAGGAATCCTATCTCCTGCCGGTGAATGGTGAAGCTGAGAAGCGGTCGCTGGGAACCTCACAGTTTCTTCAATCCGCCTTATTTCGTCTTAGCTCCTGTAGGGCTCGTTCATTGAAATAACCAGCCTGAATGTATATGATATCCTTGGAATACATTTTATTCATGATGAATTTTAAAATTGCTCTTTGTTTGAGAGTGACCTTTAAAATAATGTGGTGAGCAATAAGCAAACGTGTTGAATAAAAATGGTTCTGTAGATAGATCTGGGTGGCGGTCAACAAAGGTACCAAAACAGTGAAAGAAAACTATTTATTGTTAACCAACGTTTCGCTCCACTTTGCAGGGTTTTGTAGGGGCTGAATGAAAAACAAGATACAAATATTGTAAGAATAGACAAAAAACTAAAATAAATATACACAGAGAATACGAAAATATGTAAAAACAATATTTTTTTATTTTGTTTGTAAAATATATAAAAGAAATAATAATTCAAGGGAGAATACATATAGGAGGACTAGAAACTAGTTACTAATAGAAACAGCCAGGTGTGATAGAATTATTAAAAGATGTCAACACCAACCGCAGTAGACATCTTTGTTTCAATCTGACGGGTACTCCTATAAATGTTAATTTGTTATTTTTAATAATTTTCTTACTATTTCCTTTTTACTTGTTACTTTACTTTACCTTTACCATATCTTTTAACCTTCTGTTTACCTTTTTACACCTACCCCTTAACCATATTTATAATTAGTTCTAACGAGCATTTTTCTATAAGTTATTAGTCTAGATCTTTATTTAGAATCACACCAGGGCCCTGTTTCATAATTAAAGCTAATAGTATAAGTTCATATTACAAGTGTAGAAACTAGTGTGGTAATAATACTAATATTTATTTTTTTCATGATAGGGATGACTATTAGTGATATTACAGGAATTAAAAAAAACTAAAGTACAAATTACTATTGTACAAGTCTGTGTAATTGAATTAAGATAAATCTACAAGACTAATTGTATTAATTTTTCTTTATTATGAAACAGGAACCTGGTTGTATCAATTAGTAACTAGTTTCTAGTCTTCCTATATGTATTCTTCCTTAAATTATTATTATTATTAATTACTTTATATATTTTATATACAAACAAAAAAAAAAATTCTTTTTTACACATGTTCGTATTTTCACTGTATATTTATTTTAATGTTTTGTTAATTCTTACAATGTTTGTATTGTGTTTTTTATTTAGCCCTGATGAATGACTTGGGAATTCTTCACGTATTCTCCCTTCTCCTGAAATGCGAAATTGAATAAATGATGAATCCTTTTTTTTTAGGGGGGGGGTTAAGCATTTGGGTATTGCTGATGAATATTTAGTTGTGGTTGCAACTTTCCAATTTCCAGAATTCTTATCCTCGCATTCGTCTTTGATGGAAGCATCGGACACCTTCGAGCCACTAATGTCGGCTGTATAGCAGGTAGACAATTACCAAGACGAGGAATTTCAGGTTTAAGGCAATCGAAGCTGAAAGGAGCTGAAAGGCGGGCGACTTTCGTATCCTATTCGAATAATTGCGACTCTCGAGAGCGTGAAATGAAACAGGAATATGTTCCTTGAGACAATGGGACCACTCATCTACCACGGGGACAATGCTCAAGAGTCTTCAACTTCTCAGTCTTAGGAATTGCCTAAGTTATATCTGACATATAGCCATGCCTTTCTTCATAATGACTACTGTACTTTGAATGATGGATTTCGGAATAATAAATTTCAGAAGCAGTGTAAGCAAAGGAGGTAATTCTGGGAATTTTCTCCTATGTAACCCCCAAGTATATTTACAAATGTAAATTATATTCATAATTTAAATATCTGTGCTGGTCCTACATTCAAGCACCCCATGGGGGCAAAAGGTAAACTATCATTAGAAGTTTCTTTGTTTATTGTTATCAAATAATTAGCTTTTTGATTATAATTATAACTTTGTAAAGATTCTTTCTATTACTTATATAGTACATTGTTGGATTCATTAAAACTGTGGAAAGGGACTTTTATTCTAGTTTATTGTTTTTGGTAAATACAATAGTGTTTCTTCTTTGATGTATTGTACTCTACTTCTATTGTACCTCTGTAACCTTTGATTTATAATAAACTTTAGCGTAAAATTGTATAAGTTCTGTATTGTCTGTTTCACGTTACAATCTCACAAATCAAAACATTAAATGATAATCATCAATTACGAAAGATGAGATAAGAAATAAAAAAAGTTTAACATTAAAGTTTAATTAAAATACTATTAAAATGCTTAATGTTTTCAAACACCATTAAATTAATGCTCTACCTCTCATCATTCAACATCAAACGCAGATCATTCCAAACTAATACTACAAAATAAATTTATTAATTAGAGAAAATATGTCACTCCTAGACATTTCAACGTATGATAGGTATCTGAAGTTAATTACTTATTTTTAGAATGTTGATGTCGGATGTACTTTCTCTTTTATGCATTTATTTGATCTTATTTTTTCTTAAAAAAAAAATAAAATAGAGTTGGCGTGTACGAAATACATTTCCTGCTATTTCTCTGGTTCTGATACCGGTATAAAAATGATTTAGTACCAAAATAGCTTATTGCAATGAAAAAAAAATTAAAAGTAAACCCCAAAATCCATGTGCTAAAATTGCAAACGATATCAAACAGCCTTCAAAATTTTGGAGAGAAAACGTTATCTTTGTTGAAATCTAGCTCAAATTTAGATTAGCACAAAACAATTTTTTGATTCATTGATTCTGGATCATTCGTACAGAAACTTTTGTTGTATTTTGTATCCTATCGAATGTCCTACCAATTGTACATTTTAGACCCTGGATTTTAAGATATATAGACTTAGTTTTACTTAAAACAGATCTGATACATATTTTTTCTATTCCTTAGTTTCTATATTGCTTATTCTTGTACTGTTCTGTGGGTCCATTTCAGAACTTTTCTAGTAAATCTGTCAATATTTTCAAGTAGACCATCAGTAAAACATCTCAGTTTAATTTATTGAATAAAAAAAAAATAAATTGATTGAAATGGGGATTTCTGCCATGCTATGTACAGCTACAGACTTTGGAACGTCTGTCTCTGGATTTAAAAGATTAATCTATGACAGAATTATTGCATAATAAATTAGTAACCCCTAGAAATGTACATTGGTTGTTCTGGATCCAAGCCTCAGATATTAAATGGTATTTTCGGAATCTGAGCAATCTACAACATTCTCCAAAAAACTCAAAAACAACCTCGTTACTTCCCCCTCCCTCTCTTTCTTCGGCTCAATACCCTCATTGGAGACCTATACATCCGTCCTATGTAACTATGGTGAGGAATCAAGTTTTTCATTTTGTGAGACCGACACTCAATAAAAAAGTCAACGCCCCAGGCCGGATTTGAGCCGGCACCACCCACAGATCTCAGATTGATAGACCTACGCCTAACCACCTGAGCTACAGACAGCCCTAACTCGTTAGTTTGGTCTGAATCAAAAATTAAATAACTATACTCTATATATACCTAAATGTGGTTGATTTGTCAAATAAAATTAAGATTAGTAATTTTACTACAGGCTTTAATATTTAAAAACTTTTATTTGTTTTTGTTCTCATTATATTATTTTATAATAATAATAAGTGGTTGTTAGTCTCTGTTATTGTTATTTAACAATGAGATCTATTTTAAAAAATATGTAGTTGCCTGATGTATTGAGATTTTTAAGATGGATTATTTAAAAGATAAAACTAATGTCATTTTAGTAGTTTATAATTTAAAAAAACGAATGAACAAAAAATAAAAAAAAAAAAACTAAGGGCACAAAGAGGTCTCTATTACACCACAATAACGCGAACCCCCTCCCCTAATTATCAAAGTCCTTCTCCTCGGCCGTGTCTCAATAAAAGTTAAATTAAGAATTTCTCATCCCCTCCGTCACAACGCCACGCCCCCAAACTTTAAAGTTTAAATAAGCCCTTTGATTCATTATTCATTTCTGTTTAAAGTTTTACTTCTCCCCGCTGAGGGGGAAAAATACTTGTGTCCCTAAACTGACTCTATGAATTATTCTTAAAAGCAGTGATGACTTGAGAGTTTAGAATCACAAGGGAAAATTAACTTCTTTAGAACAAGGTGGAACTTTCGCAATTCAAAAACCTACAATGTCGAGAGGAAACTCCTGACCTAATTTATGAAGCATACATTCGCTCATAACCCAGTACGAAACGCCAAGAGAATATCTTTTTACACCCGTATTAAACAATATAAATATATTTTAAAAATAATATGATTATATTATATATATATATTACTTAATTATAATAACTGAACTATATTTTTCAAAGACTTTATTGAAAATGGTTTTGTACCCAACTGTATTAGGTTGCTGCACACACAGCATACTTATAACTAAAAAACAATTGTTTGCTTTTTTAACTTAGTATATTTAATTAATTTAAATACAATTAATGTATCCCAAAATCTCCAATCCCATATCACAGCCCTCGAAGATTGGAGTCGTAATTGGAGGATTAAGATAAATTCCAACAAATCCCATCAAATCACCTTTACCCTTCGTCGTAAACCTTCTGACTGCCCTACAGTTTCATTTAATGATGTTACTCTTACTCCTGTCGAACAGATCCGCTACCTTGGACTACATTTGGACAAGCGATTAACCTGGAATCCTCACATTAGACACAAAAATGTGCACGTCGATTTCGACTATTACAGCACTTACTAGACAAACGGTCTAAACTTCCAACACATTACAAAAGACTGATCTACATCACTGTTATACGGCCAATCTGGACATATGGAGTTGAGCTTTGGAGCTCCACTAAACCTTCGAATTCCTCTCGTATTCAATCCTTACAATCCAAAATCCTTCGTAAAATCCTCAATGCTCCTTACTTTGTCACAAATAAAATCATACATAAAGACCTTAATGTTCCCTATGTAACCGAGCTAGCCCGAACCAGATATCACTCCTTCCATTATAAACTCTCTAACCACTCAAACCTACTAGTTTCTAATCTTGCATCCTCTTCCATTCCTGACAATCCTCCGAGGCGCCTGAAAAGAAGATGGCCACGAGACTAGCTAATGTAAAATGTCAATAGAGCGCTACCAATGGATAGTTTCTCTACACGCCTGTAACACTCCAATTTAACTTAGATCAGATTTACTAAATGTATTATATTATTATACAGTTGTAAATATCAATAAATAAATATTTAAAAAAAAATACAAGTGATATAAGATTTTGTTGTTATGGTTCATTAATTGTACTATTACTTTTTCCTACATATATAAATATTTTAAATTGATACTGATTTTTTTAAATATTTTCCTATAGATCACTATATATGTATATTAATGTTTTTATATGACCCCCATGCAGGTCATTCATAAAGGGGGCGAGGGGTTATCTACGGTGTACCATCCCATTTTAAATATGGTTGGGGTCAAGTTTTTATTTCGTGGGACCACCACAGAATTTTAAAAATTATTTTTCTACCTTTTATTTTCTTCTTCTTCCACATACTTTCAAACTTGTAAATATATGTATATAATTAATATTTTTTCCTTCTTGTTAATTATTTTTAGTTGATTAGTTTTTAATTCTTTTTCATTTATATTATTAGAAGTTTGTTACACAATGATTTATGGGATGAGATATAGATTTTTTTTTTTTTTTTTTATTATTTTACATGTTCGGTTAATTTACATGTTCTTTTATTTTGCATGCTGTTAAATATTGCCGTTAATTTTTTTTTCTATAAGCTATAATTTTATGATATTCTATAAGTTCGTTTTAAGTTTTTATTATACTCTAAGACACTAATGCCTTTTGTCGATGCCTTTGCATTATATTATTCTAAAGGGACTAGTCCTAGAATAAATAAACAACATTATTATTATTTTGATCATCTGTTTTTCTTGATATTGAGAGATGAGTATCTGAGATAGGGGACCATCACAATGGAGCTTTTATTATTATCATGGGGATCCCGACATCAATAAGTTCCGTTTTTTCTTTCTTAGACGTATAAGGAAGATATCTGGTTTATCATGACGCACTGTATGGTTCAACAATAATCAATTATTATGATTCATCCCAATAGAGCTTGAGAGGACCTTTTTGGAGGAGTCTATTTGGGTGGTGCTTGTAATATGGGCTTTTATCATCTATGAATTATATTTCAACGCCAGGCCTGATGCAAAATTTTGGCTACATTGTTGTGCCACTGGAGATATTCGGCACTAGCTACACATCCACCAGTGATTTTGATTTTGATGATTGATTCCAACGTTACTGAGCATGGTCGACACTTATCCCGTGTCACTGCGTCTTTTAGCACATGTTTTCTATATGATGATTTTGAATGGCAATCAAAACCCCTTCTGTCTTGGAGAATAATGTTTGGCTGATATTTCCTTATCAAGGGAGCTATCGTTTAATTTGCTGCATGATCTCTTATTATTATCATAATACAGGAAATAAAGGCGGTCTCGTGGCCTTTTTAAATGATTCCCGCCGGGCGTATTAGTTTTACAGGAATCAAAAAAAGTTACCATGATTTGAAAAAATTGAAAGTTTTAAGTTTTGACATGCAAAAAATATACCTTTTCTAATTGGTATTGGAAAACTTGAATGGTTTAACTGATAAGTATATGAACAATAAGTGAGAATGACAATATAAAGGATTAAACATTATGTCCACAAAATAAGAGGTTTTTACATAGTCAAATATGAGATTTATTTCTTCCAAATCCTCTTGATGATTACAAACAATATTTAGTTTCTGACAATGATCGCGGAAGTAGATAGAAAATAAAAATGTATGAAACTTGTAAGATGTAATTTTCAAATCTAGGAAATATAAAATCATTACCATAAAAATAAATAAGAATCCAAAAATATAATTTAAACAAAAGACATAGAAAATATTAAGGAAAAACCACAAACATGCCTAGAATTACATAATTCATCTCATAAATTGATTAAAACTCAACTTATAGTATAGAAATATTAAACTAACTGTTAACCAGAGACGGGCAAAAATTACATATTGTTGAAACTATACGACCCTTATTCATGAATGGATCATTGATAAATAAATTTCGTATCCACGTTAATATTAGCTATTAGTTTCAACTACAGTTAATTTTGCCCAGCTCTGCAGTCAACCTTCAACCCTTCTCGGCCAACATGCCCCGCAAAACCTTCGGCAACGGTCTTGAAACACCTTTGAAACATTTATTTAAAACACGAAGAGGAGACTTAAGTTGATTAAATCCGGCAAATATGAAAAATTGGAAAACTGCGTGAAATTTAATTCATAATAATATTTGGATTGTATTTTTCTTACTTGGGCTTGGTTTTAACACTGGGTCCACTGTTTTTCAGCGGCATACATTTAGTAGTTCTTCACTACTCAAAGAGGGATTTTTTAATTTTATTTTTTCCCATTATATTCTAGATTATAATTACAGTTAGATATATACATCATAAAAGTGTATCATACAAGAAATATATTTGTCAGTTTCGGTTATAAAAAGGCAACATATAACCTTTCACACTTATCGGTAACATTTATTGAATCCCCCATAGCGCGGATAGTGTAAAGCTTTGAGACCTGTTCGATTAGTCTGGATCGACTGGTTTTATGGTGCCCTTTTTCACAGGCCGTCAATTCCCCTTTACTGCTGTAATCTGCAGTAAAAGACATTCTGCAAAGTAAATCCGGCCATAAGCTGTTAGGGGAAGGAGTTAATATGTAATAAAATCTAATTTTCACTATTTTATTTGAATTTGATCTGGCCAAGTTATAGTCAGCAATCATTTAGGCCATGTCAAAAGTTATAAGGGGTATTATCTAATAATAAAAATAATGCTTAATGTTGAGAGTTATGAATATAAATATAGTGGAGATATAAATTTAAAAATAACAAAACTAAATCTCCTTTTTAATCATTATTATATTATACGACGTTATGTCCAAAGGGAGGGTATAGACATAATTAGAAAATTATTATTATTATTAAAAACAGGAAAATAAATGGTTATTTATACAAAAAGCCTCTGAAGACAGAAAAGCACTCATAAACGTCTGTGTAATATGGTGTCACTTTTTAGTTACACCTTACTTTATTTTAGTAGTTTTTATATTTATTAACCCCTGCAAAGTGGGGCGGAAGGATGACTCATAATAAATAGTTTTATTAATATTTGAGCTCTTTTTACCACACCCGGATCAACTTCCTTTTGTATATTATACACGGTCATTTAACGATCTTCCAAAAAAGTAATTAATTTTTAATAAAAGTAATAAATTTGAAAGTGATAATTAAAAAAAGATATAAATATTTAAAAATAAAGGGTAATAAATATAAAAAATAACAAATATAAAAAGTAATAGATAAATATACATATTAAATTTTGAGTAACCGTCACTCAATAAAAAGTGTCATCTTCCCAGGTTGGATCGAACCGGCGCCGCCAGCAGATCTCAGATTGGTAAGACCTGGTGAGGAATAGGGAAATTTATGGATCACGTGACGAAAAAGGGGCGTATTTCAATGGCCACGTTACTAAAAAGAGGGCGTGACCTAATTAACCCAACTTATTAATTAATTAACATTTACTCTAATTTTTAATTAGAAAATTGGAGAAAGAAGGAATCGACTCGAAGAAATTTTATAGTTCAAAGTATGCATCGTACATACATCATGCCATCTTCTAAAAGGACTCTATATGCACCGACTTGTAGAACCTGCAAGATACATCTGATAGTTTGTTTGTTTTTGGTTAGTAGTAGCGTAAAACATCATAGGTCCATAAAGGCCTTTTATTCATTATTTAAGTTTTCTTACATTTGTTTTATTTTATTTATTTATTTTGTCTGTTTGATCTTATATTTGTGTTAGTGAACCATTTAATATTAAAAACTTAAATAATATATTTTATTGTTTTATCATCGACTCTGAGTGGAGTATATTAGTGGAGTGGACAGTGGAGCATATTAGTAGATATAAAAGGCCGATTCTGGAGCAGGGCAATGAGTATTTTTGGACTTTGGACCCTAGCCTCGACTCTACCTTAACCACTCACCTGACCTTGGACTTTGGACCCTAGCCTCGACCCTATCTTAACCACTGGTCACGAGACCTTGGACTTTGGACCCTATATTGGATCACATAACCTATGGAGGGGGGAGGGGTTTAATTTCAAATTTAGCTCGACAAAACCGTATCCTTTTTTCGGTTTTCATAGGGACTGAGTGTGCACGAACGTTATTTTATTTTTATTTTGTTTACCCCCACCACCCATCGAAGGGCTAGATAACCACTTCTTATATTATAACCCTTGTCCGCCATTTTGGGTTTTCTTGCAAGTTGAGGGATTAAGCGTTTTAGAAGTGCCATAGTGTACCCGGCCACCATTTCACTTATATACTGTTTGAGAGACTTACGGGTTTAGTGTGTGTAATTAATTAATTCAATGGTTAATTGTTATTTTATCCATTAATACCAGGAACGATTTTATGATCTTCCAACGATGTATAATACCCCTATAGCACTACTATAGTTTTCGGAAATGGGGTTTTCAACCTGGGAAAAATAGTTTTCCTCTTGTCTCACTAAGCTAATTATCAAATCCTTAATTAGTTTATATTCATCTATTTTCTACTACTGATAATAATGTGAAATGGTAATATTAAATAAACAAAATTACTTTTGTCAGGTACTTTACAGGAATATTTATTTAATTTAGTCATTAAGTCCTGCAAGACTGTTTCAATTATAATAAGACCTATCCGATATTGGAGACCATTTAATTGTGAATTTTCATGCTGATTTTAATCAAAATCGTTAGCGCCATTTTCCAGGAAAAACTAGAAAATGTCAAAAACCGTTTATACAAACTGGTACTTCCGATAAATCGATTTTATGGAAAAAAGTTGTTGTACCATCCCAGACATAAAGGTTATTATGATAATGTTATTTCATGTCAGTTTCGTACGACCTTTCGTTTTTGAGCTAGGTTCCGCTCACAGAGACTATTTCGCATTGCTTGGTTAGTTGAAAAAAACGTGTATTTCTGTTGAACTCAAAATATTACACGAATAATTTCCCTTACTGTATATTCCATTCGTAGGTAAGTGAATGTAAAAAAAGAAAAAAAAATGTTTCATGTAAAAACAATGTAATTTCCTAAGGGAAATAATACTAATATTCTTTATTTGAATATTATATGGAATTGATCCATTAGAATAATATATAGGTGTCAAAATTAGGCTTTAGAACCTAAAAGTAAAATACAAAATAAAAATGAAATTATAAAACGTCATAAAATATAATAAAATAATAAATTTGAAAAGATAAAAATGAACAATAATTAACAGAATATATGTAAGAATAGAATAAATAAAATAAAACCATATGTCATATCATAAAATATACGTATTAGTCATACACTTCTGATAATAAATAAAAAGAAAAAAATCAAATACAATTAAACTAAAAATAATAAATAAAAAAGTAAAATTTCTGCTAATATACATATTTACAAGTATAGACGAAAATCTGAAACATTAAATACAGAATCTTTTTTATTCTTCCGGAATCGGGTGGACAAAAGATAGTCAAAGATATGGGATTAGAAGATTGGAAGGATATTAGAACTACGAATAAAGGAGGGAATAGAATTCCATAGGGAAGAGGGATAGATCTACGAATGGCTGCGGTTCGATGGGCAGTTACATATAAGTCTGATCGGGTATAGCGGGAATGCACTGAGGGTTTAAATTGAAGGATATGAAAGAAGTTACGATGGACGGCGGGATTGGATAACTTGGTAGAGGAAGAAAGCAAGAAAATATTTACGACAGAAAGAGGAGTAAAGCCACTTCAACTCTTCATAAAATCGGGTAACAGGGGTGTCCCTGAGACCCCCAAAGATGAGTCATACAAAGCAATTATTTAACCGTTTTAATTTTGCTTCGAAGTCTACAAAGACACCCCCGTAAACCACACAGCAATAATCAAAGTGGGGGAATATTAAGGAAGTAATGAGCCTACGGGTTTCAAAAAGAAGTTGACGAAAATAAACGCTTTAGGGTGGAGAAGGTACAACGGGAAATATCAGAGAGGTGGTTTTTCCAGGAAAGAGTTTGGTCTATGGCGACACCAAGGTTTTCAACCTAATGGTTGTGTCATTGTATGAATAAAAATTGAGACAATTAAATTTTTCTTTGAGCAGCTTAGGTCAAAATAACGAGCGTACATATTGTGATTCAGTAGTTATTAAATAATAAATAAAAACAGGAAATAAAAGAAATAAAAATTGTACATCATAATAAGTAACTCAAGAAAAACTTTTTAATAGGGTATATAAAATTACATGTGTTGAATACAATATATTATTTTATTCAACAAATCTATAATTATTATGCGATTTAATGTTTTTCTGTCTTAATTATTCCTTAATCGTTGACTGGTTAATTACTTAGGTGGTATTTGGAAGATTTAATTTTCCAATTATAAATAAAATATTATATTCTGAGATAGTATTGAATCTGATTACTTACAAACAATTTTTTATTGATATAGTATAGGAATCAAAGCCCAGGAACGTTCGGTTATAGAAATTGGCGATAAAAATCTTATTTTTGTTGAAAATAGCGAGGGGGAAGTAGGGTAGTTTACCCCCCCCCCCCTTCATTGTTCGTGGAGAATCTACTATTGATATCCTATAAATCATTTCCGTCCTATTTAACCGTCCGTCCGACAAAGCGGGAGTTCCACACTGACAATTACACCACAGTTCTGGTATTGGACACTTTTTTTTACTGGGCAGGTAACTTTTCCTCTGGTTGGTGTATATTTTCAAATAAATACAATGTGTATATCACAAGTTGTAATAAAATATAAAAATACGTACATGTAATATGAAATTTCTTGATATATTATTTGCTTCTTATTGGGAATATAATTAATATAGATAATTTTGTTGGCTTCCATGCCCAATATTAAAATTTATTTGCTGTGACCGTGGATTTTGTTTATATTTTAGTTTAGTTAATTAGACACTTTAATTCTCTTTCAAACATCTAGAATGTTCTAAGAGGTTCATAATTTTTAAATTATTTGATGAAAAAACAATGAAACTAATAAAAACTTCAACCCCCTCATATTTACTTTTCATGTAATTTTTATTGAAAACCAAGCAAGTGATTAATGTATTTTCAATTCCATGTAAGTATTTTCAGCTAAACGTTCTATTAATAATTTATTTTATTGAGATTATAATACAATCTACCGCACTCAAGGGCAATGAGCTTTATACATTCAATCAAATTTATACATAAGAAATATTTAACTATAATAAAAGATTAAATAAAATAAAATAAGGAAATAGATTAAACAAAAATAGAGTAATAAAATAGATAATAATAATATAAATAAATAAATGTAAGAAACAAAAATAGAGTAATTAAATAAATAATAATGAAAATAAAATAAACTAAAAATGGATATAAAATAAAATAAAATTAGGTAGATAAATAAATAGTAAAACAGTTCCACAACTCAGCATATATTTTTCTTATCTTTTTCTAGACTGATAGTTTTATTAATAATAAAAATCATTATAACAATACTATTATTTCTATTTCTATACTATTATTATTTAGGGACCTTGGTGGCAACATGGTAATGCACCTTGATTCTAACTCCAAGGACCCTGGTGTCGAATCCGGCTGGGCAGAAAATTGTTTTAATTGGTTAAAATCTGGCGGTCGAGCGTGGTTCTGACCAAATCACCTCCTTGCACAACCGTTGGTCTAGTAACACTACTTCCTTACCAAGTACTGAACCCCTGACCATTCATAAGTTGTAGTGGTGCAGATTTTAATTTTAATTATTTAGTTTAGTGGTGAGTTATTGATATTAAAATACAAAAATTGTAAAGAATATAAACCATTAATAAATGGGATAGTTACAAATAATTTTATTTTAATTGCGTTAATAGGCTGCAAATTTTAATAAATGAATGTGAAGCTGCGATACTAAAATTAGGATTGTCCTTGATGATGGTTAGATCGGTCGAAACATTATTTATGTTCTTTAATAAAGAAAGTTGAGACTATTTTTTATTATTTTTAATAAACAACAGATATTAAAAAAAATGATGTAAATTAATCAATTTAGAAACAATAAATCATCTAGAACATATTCATACCCCTATACAGTCTTTACATTCAGCTCAGGGATCCCAGAGATAAATCCTCGCCAACCACATGGGAATAGCAAGGCAGGAGGATTCAAGGATCCCAGCGCCTCTTCCTGCCACATTATTGGCATTGAAAGGATTTTTAATAAAGTAGATTAACATAAAAATCCTTTCATTTATAAACATAAAGATCTGAAGTGTTGTTTCATATTTTCACTTTTATTCTACCATCTACGATAGTGATTAGCAAACATAATACTTTTGTAAAATATATATATAAAATATATTCGATGGTAAGTATAATAATGTTGTTACAAGGCTGCAGATATGAGGTGGTGGCTATATTTTAATGCTGATTTAAATTAATTGATCAAATTGTATATTCATCACTGAACTCACACCTTCAATTAGGTCTTTCTGGCACTTCGAAGATAATGGAAAAAAAAATAAGGTGATTTTGGGGATTTAGTTCTGTTCGGAGTTTTAACAATGACCAGATGCTGCATTTATATTCAGAGTGTTTGCGACTTTAGCGCACTTACTCAGCCTCCAATGGCTCAGTAAGAGTGACGTGATGGGAGGGCTACGCTGGGATAGAAGAGCCCAGTTTTACCCCTCACCGGTGGGAAATAGAGCGGCCTCGGAGATTCTCAGGCCGAGTGTGTAAGTGCTTTAGAAAATAATATAAATATGATTAGAGTTTTTATTTAATTATTATGTTAGTTAACATTTTACTTTTCTTATTTTTTAAGTTATTATTATTTATCTATGTACATAGACAAGTATAATTAGGTATAGAATTTTTGTATAAATATATGAATGCTCAGTTATCACTATTACTTTTTACCTAAAGTACTAACTACTTTTTACCTTCAAATACGATGTCGAATACTTATCAATAAATCATAAATATTGGTGAATCATTGGTGAATAGAGTACATAACATCAAAATTTTCAAGGACAATCTTAAATATAAATTTACTCCTCCCATTCAACAATTACTTTTTGCAGATCATTCTGCATAGGTCAAAAATTGCAGTCTATTTTGTTATTTTTCCATAAAATTTAAAAACTTTTAATTAAAGATTAACTTTTCACTAGTATCACTCACTTATTACACAATATTTTTAGCCATACAAATTAAATGGTGAATGTTTAAGACTTAACTTTGATACAAATTATTTTATTTAAATCACCTAATTATTTAATAAAGATTAATTTAAAGTTAAATTAGAATTTTAAGGGTTTTTAATTTTCGTAAAAAAATACTATAAAGATAGAAAAAGTATTAATAAAATTCTAAGAAAATATTGAGTGTTGATTATTGTTTATAATCTATGTTTATAATTTATAATGTAATAGAATTGACCTTTTAAATAAATATATCAAATACATCACAATATGTATTTTTTAAAAACCTTTTTATGCTAAATAAGCTAGTCATAGCAGAAATGGAGACGAAAGAGAAGCGTGAGATGTGAATATATTGGCCCCGACAACTGGGGATATTACCACACTCTATAATAGAGGAGGCTTAATGAGCGCACTCTATAGGCGCCTTGAGCAAGACAAATCGCAGAGCCAGCTGTGGCTGGAATATTGTTCTGAAATCTATATTCTCTCCAGCGGCTGGAATATTTACGATGCAGATCAGGCTGGGGCATTACAAAACTTTTCCAACTCCCCTAAGATAAAATTCAAACTTTCCTTGCTAAAATGAAAAAAGAAAACAAAATAACCAATCTTCCAGTTTATGTATAAATAAATTCCGAACTGTGTTTGGTTTATTTATTTTCGTTGTAATATTCATCAGCTCCCCCGGGATTTTAATTTGCATTAATTAAAATGTATTAATTAATGACTGCTCTGAATATACAAAGCCTTATGATTGCTGACTAGTAATATGTTTATGAGCGCCATTATTTATCAACAATTTATATTTATCAAATATATAAGTCAATATGAAGAATATTGGATATATTAAAGAATTATAACATTAATATAATAATTAAGAAAATAAAATTAAACTTTATTTAACACTCTTTGAATAACATGTATGTTTTGGGTATTTACATAAACTTTAATAATATAACTACGAATTTATATTTATTTTTTATTAATTTTCACATTTTGATGTGATTTTCACAACAATGAATTTATAATTTATTGATAAGTATTACAATCTGCTACAGTTTTATGCAAAAAATAAAAGAGATAATTAAGCATTCATACACAAATTATATACCTAATTATATTTGTATATGTACATAGATAAATAAGAAATGTAAAATTTAACGAAAAATAATATAATAATTAAATAAAAACTAAAACCACATTTATAGAATTATGTACAACACTTACAGAGGTAAAACAAGGCTCTTCAAAATCCCAGCGTAGCCCTCATACAACGTCACACTTACGGGTCATTGCAGGCTACAGGGTAAGTGCGCTAAAGTCTCAAGGACTAAATATGAGTGGCAGCATCTGGCCATTGCTAGAAGTCCGATCAAAAATAAATCAACAAAATCACCTTAATATTGACCAAAGGTATCACATCTAATATAAAGACATTACATTTAATTAATAAAAATAATAATATAAATATAAAACCTTGTTCAGTAAATAGAGGTATCAGGAAGTAGGCTAGCTCGTATTTGAATAAATACCTGAGGTATAGACATTGTAAATGCAATTCCTTTAAAGGATGTTGTGAACTTGTCTTCAATTATCTTTAAACTGCCACTCCAACTTTATATCTTCATATATATTGCTATGTACTAGTAGCAGATTTACTTGGGATGCCAGGATAATCGCTGAA
>NW_027107159.1:2174862-2176016 GCF_000696795.3 Halyomorpha halys
AATCTAATTTTCTCAGGGGCCTCTGGTAATGTGACAAACTTAATACAGATGTTTCCATATCCGAGGATGCTAAAAGCTTCCCAGAAGGATACCCTGATCAGGGGCAGATTACGAAACACCTTAATAAACGACATATTGTTGAAATCATGGCTAATTCCTCGATACATAGCAATATGATGCCAATAATTCGCTCAAAGTTGCAGTTAACAAGTTTAGAAGCAACGGTGTGACAATAGGCAATAGATCTTGTGTGTCAAGGAGTAATGGGTGGCCATCAAACCAGTCACTCGGTTTCTTGATCTCAAGATTATCACTAGGAAACACCTTTTGCCCAGTAAACACTTCTAGATTCTCATTGAAGCGTTAGAGATATAGCATACTATCTTGTACACGTCTAAAGTCAATCCAAAATAACTCTTCATGGCTCGCATGAGAACCTGGACTACAGTCATGTCAGACCATAAGTCAGATAAGAATTTGTTATTTCGGCGAATAGTGAATAGTGAACATTGAATAGCCCTAAGAAAATTTCATTTACCCTATTAGATCAGTACTACAACCAAAATAATTTGAATTTTAGTGCGTCCAAGAAAACCGATTAGTAATATCGCTCAAATTGGAAGTGGAAGAGCTATAACGAAATTGGCATTTAAGGAACGATTACAATAACCAATAATCAATTAGCCTGGATTCATGTGAGTCAAAACTTAAAACTCTTTACGTTATCGACGGGACACATCCAGGAAGAATAATTTTTTAAGTACTTTTATTTTAACACCTTAGGTACACAATCATATTATAATATAATAATAATTACTATAATTAAATAATTAAGTCTAAACTAAAATGGTTAAAAATAAAATTATAAATAAGAAAAAAAGATGAAGAGAAAAAAATAATAATAAATACATAAAGTAAAACTAATGTCAATAATAGCATTTATAAATATAGAATACTCATTATGTTATAGACCTAACAATAAAATTATTATAGCAATTTAAAGGCGAAACTGAAATAAAAAGGATTTATCGGGATTGATATATAAAATTCCATGTTTATATTGTGCCGTGTACGGGGCTCGGGGTTTCTAAGCCCGACTAGGGGTTCCCCGTACACGTTGTTATATTGAAATGTATTCATATATTAATGTATTT
>NW_027107159.1:2177026-2197580 GCF_000696795.3 Halyomorpha halys
TCTGCCTAGACGGTTAATGGTTCCCAGAGGGTACCTACCCTCTGTTATCTATATGTCTTTGTACATTACTTTAGATCTGTTGCCGACGGGGTTTTTGCCTAGGTCCGGCGGTATCTTTGGTATGCCGACAAAGGAAATTATTTTAAGTTAAAAAACTCCAGCTGGTACCTCTCATACATATCAATTGTCCAGTTATCTATATAGGTGAAACTAAGCAAATGTTGGGAGATAGAATATATCAACACACAAATGATACAAGAAATAAAGAAAAGGATCCAAATAAAACAGCATTAGTAAAGCATACAGCCAAAAATCAACATAATTTTTAATTATTTTAATTTTTATAATTTTTTTATAGCACCATAATTTTACATAAAGAAAACAATTTGTTCAAAAGAATAATACTTGAGTCAATTTATGTATATGAGAACATCAATACAGTTAATTTTAAAACAGATATTAGGAATTTAAACCAACATTATACAGAGATTTTAAGCAAAATAAATTTATGACAAATATTGGAAACATTTTTGTTACTATTTACAATTAATTTTAATATGAAATTTGATAATTTGAATAAATACCAATTTGAGACCAAAATGCAATTTAAATTAAATTAAAAACAAGGCTGACCTGAGTGAGTGGAAGGTTATAAATAGTTTGTTTATATGGTAGTGATAGTGCAGGAAAAATGAAAATTAATAGTTTTAAATATTAATGATTTTTTTAAAAATAGGTAACTAAACAAAAGCTTAGGTAAGCTTATTAATAATAAATATGACTCTCTAATAAATAACTTTTTCATAGGGTGTGTTTGACTAAAAATTAATGACCTGGCAGAATAGCCTGCAAAACAATTTTTAAATTTTGATGTGAGGTGAGAATTTATATTGAAGGCATGTTATATTATTAGTGATAATGTTGTTGTTAGAAATGTTACAAATGAATATATAATAAGCTGTTAAATATTTAGATTGTCCTTGAGGGTGACCGAAATGGCCGAAACGTAGGACTATTGATGTAAAAAAATAAAATGTTGAGACTATACAAGGATACAATTTTGATTTATTTAATATAGAATTTATAATAAGGATGTCCTGCAGCAGCCTGGGCTTCAGTCTTCAGGTTGAGGTTGGGTTTCCCAAGTTGTAGGTCACTGCTCCTTCAACTGTTAGTAACTGGGACTAGAACTTCATAATATCATCCTCTATTGACTCCATTTGTAATTCCCGATGCAATTGGCTATTCCTTATAAACCAAGGAGCCACTGCGATCTTAGGACATTATTTTGAAAATATTGTAATTTTTTTGTAAAACAGCAGTGGCCTGAGAATTTTTTTTTAAATAAGACTAGCTGGTTCTGGTTTTAATTTTGATTTTCTATTTAGGATAAGATATAGCATTGCGTAGGTTTGAGTTGGTTTGATGTTGTTATGGTGGTTCCTGGTAAGGCGGCGATCGAGGTGAATTCCCAGGTATCTTACTGTTTCACTGGCAGGATTCTATTTCACATTTTTACCTTTGATGATTAGTTTCGGGATTTAAATAATAAAAAATAAAACTTAAAGAATTCATTATACTCCCTGATGATTTGATAATTATAAAAAAAAAAAAAAAGGACATTCTAGTTTGTATTCCCAATTCAATTTGCAAAACTTATTATTGCGAACACTACTTAAAACAGTGAGATTATTGTACTCAAAATTGTCTATAAACATTACTTAGAGAGATCAGTTTTCCAAAATGTTTAGAAAGTAAATTTCGAGGAATACTCCCTTAAGAGACTTTTATTTCACGCCCTGAACACTGCGGGAAAATTTTCATTAAAGCCGGCAATGTGGGTAATTCTGCAATAAACGCTATGATACCAACATTAGTAAGCTAAAGAAAAACTTTTCACATAGAATTTTTTTATAACTAAGTAATTCTTAAAAATCAAGAAAATTGTAAAAAAATCTTTTTCCATTTTCGTATTTATAAATATTTGGAAAATGAGATTCACTGGAATTTTAATTAAAATTTAAAAGGAATTTGTATGTTTCAATTGATCTTGACTTTGAATTTGATTATTAGTTAAAATACGACAAAATAAATTATTTAAAACTTAATTTAAGTAAACCTCAAGTTGTGCTTTTCTTTTACAACAATTACAATGATTTATTATTTTTATTCATCCTAAATCTAGTTAGTCCAACTTATATTTTACAATTGATTCATTAAATAAAAAAATAAAAGTAATTCACTATGAACGCTCGTTAAAAGAATGATGCATTGGACTTACTAGTTTGTGAACCTACTTCAATCTGCAGAAATTTTGGTTAACAAAGAGATTATTAAACTCAAAATTGTTTATAAACGTTATTTAGAGAGATAAGTTTTCCAATTTTTTTTTTTAGGAAAAGGGTAAATATAAAGGAATACTTCCCAGTAAGTTACAAAATATTCCTTCTCTACGATTCACCACAGCGAAGAAAATGCGGTTATAGCTGAGGGAGTTGAGACATCATCTTAGGAACATCATGTCCGCAACCAGGTTCGATTCTGGCTGGGCAGGTTGTCTCATATTTCTTGTTTGTCCCACAGAATGAAAACTCTACCCTTCCACTTAGGTGGAATAGGTTGGTTTAATTTAGGGTTACTCTCCTCAACCCCCAATTTATCAGAAATAAACAGATTGGGATAAAAAATAAAATAAAAATAATAATTGTAAAAAACACAAATGTATCTTTTATTACTAAAAACAATAGTTTTCGAAAATATTCCTACTCCTTTTTTTATACATATTTTTATTATTTGTTACTTTGATATATCAATTTATCACTTGTTTTTAATAATATTTATTGCTGTTTTTAACAATTATTTTTCTATTATATTATCTGTACATACTACTTTTCTGAAAAAAATATTTACTGTATGCATGTTGTTTTATCCTTCTACGTAATTGTAGAGTTTTTCTTTTTTTTTTTTAAGGTTTTAATTAAATTGTATTCATGTGCCAGTGTTTATATTATTATTTATCTATATTTTGTTTTTAAATTATATTCTATGTTTGTTAAAGATGGGAAAAAAAAGGTTAAGAGAAAAAAGAAGAAAATAAGAGTTAAAAAAAAATTAAGTATAGAGAAAAAATTTTTAAACAAAAAAACTACTATCCCTATATTTTATAAGAAATAAAATAAAATTGTCTGACTAGATATAAGTATGCTGTGTAATTTAGCAAACCAATGATGGGCAACAAAACTTTTTTAAATAATGTTTTTCTCTTTATATTGTTATTCAATTAAAAAAAAATTTAATTTTGAGAATAACTAGTTATATAATCTTAGTTATAAGACGATTCAATATTTTGATCATGTAATTTAAGTAAAACATACTATATTGCTGCAGTTCATGTCGTGTCAAGTCATTCATAAGATTCGAACTACGAGAGAACGGTGGTTGAGAATGGTAACCCTTAAATAGCCAGAGTAAGGGCAACCTGTTAGTACGGAGAAAGGGCTAAGGACAGAGTGACCGTTGGTGGAGGTCAGTGACGACCCTCAGGTAGGTCAGTAGGGCGATGTCCTTCCGCGTCTTAGGGCCATCTGTGTGTCCCTTCGGGGGTCACCGACTCTTTGTGGGGGAAGCAGCTTGAGAGTATTGGATCGTGTTACGGAGGTCGGTAAATGGAAGTCTAGATATTTAGCATATTGCTAAATTAGAAGGATTTGGTTTGCACAACCCTAGTAAAAATATATATATATATTTATTAATCATCAAAATGAATAAATAGTATATAAGTTTCTTTTTTATTATTTTTTTTTTCCTTTTCTTTAGTAACTTATTAGAAAGATAC
Organism: Halyomorpha halys; assembly: GCF_000696795.3. Classification (NCBI taxonomy): domain Eukaryota; kingdom Metazoa; phylum Arthropoda; class Insecta; order Hemiptera; family Pentatomidae; genus Halyomorpha; species Halyomorpha halys. The sequence continues at coordinate 2,180,862 of NW_027107159.1, forward strand.
ATTCTGACACACTCATTGGCAAGATGTATTAGGTACGTAAGTACGCAGTCATACTATATATTTAACTAAAAATAAAAAGTAAATAAATAATAATAAACATAAATAAAATAATTAAGTACAAAGTAAAATGGACAAAAATAAAATTATATATACACATCATAAATAAACGTAGGCAGATAACTAAGTTAAATAATAAAAAACCAATATAAGAAAACAACTGAGGTAAGTAAATAATTAAATTAAAATAAATAAAATCTTGAACACAATCACACATATATTGTATACAATGAAATCTCGGTAATCCGAACACTCCAGAAATCCGAACTGGCTAAAAAAAAATTACTTTCTTTGAGAAAGCTCATTAGGTAATAATATTTTTGTTTGGAAATTTAAGTGTACATGTGTAAATAAAATTTTTAACTTCCGGCTCTTTAGGGAAGTTATTATAATCACCACGAAAGTGGAAATTTTTACACAGTTTAGATATCAGGAAATCTGATTGCCACGAAAGTGTTCATTCAATCTATTATATAAGTCATTTGATTCTGTAAAACTCATTTAATTAATTGTATAAATATGTATAATAAAAATTTTGTTAGTGAACTCAATTTTTTTTTGTATCAAGTCTTAAATGAATCTATACGAGTATTTTTTATTTTTATTTCTACTTTCTTTCACTTATAAATGAACAGTCTTATAACTTTAACAAATTAAATCATTACTTAGCATTGGTACTTGGGATTTTCCTTTTTCAAATAAAATAGTTTTAAAAAAATTAAATAAATACAGTTATGTAAATCTATATTCCTGAATTTTTAAACACCATTTTTCCAGATACTATCTCCAATCCGAACACCCCCTGTAGCAATTAGTTCGGATTACGGAGATGACACTGTATTTTCATTTTACCCAGTGAACCCCGAATCAAGCACTATCACCCAAATGTTGATTCATGGCAGAATATTTGCAATTAATAAATAGTTGAAAATATTTTTGTTTTTCTTGACTCTGCCACCTCCTTAGGAACAACTCCCCTCCCTCTAAGAATTTGATAAACAAAAAAGTAGGTGAATTTTTGACATAGGGACCAATTCCAAACAGCTCAAATTGTGATCAAGATTTTTATTGAAAAAAAAATAAGTTAAATCGAGCAATATTTAAAAAGTGCCTGAAATAGGAAAACGGCGTGAGTTTGCTACTTTATAGCCAATTTATAAATATTAAAATTTTTTATTTTAATATTTTTTTTTTTACATTAAAATTTGAAAATTGTCCGTTATATGAGAATCGTCCCTATAATCGAAAGAAAGAGCCGTATGAGTGACCAAACATGTAAAATTAATTTAGGCCAGAATTTAATAACTTAGTTCCAGCTACCTATTTTTCAACACATCATAAAAATAAAGTTTTGAATAGTTGAATTAGTATTTTATTCCGTAGCTAATTAAATAAAAATTAGACTAAGTTTGAGATCAGATATGTTAGTGTTTAGCTATTATTTTATAATTACAAAAAAAAATTAAATAACGCTACAAACCATGAAAGGTCAGGGGTGCAGTACTTCGTAAGGAAGTACATTTACTAGACCAACTGCTGTACAAGGAGGTTATTTTTTCAGAATCACACCCGAACGGCAGACTTTTACACAATTCGGGTACTCATTTTATGAAGTTGGGTGGACTCCGTACTGCTCCCGAACCGGACTCGCAGCTACAAGAAAACAGAAAACAAATATCTGCCACAGGCGGATTCAAACCCAGGCTCTTGGAGTACAATGTCTTACCATTGAGCTACCCATTTCTATATTTTATGATTACCAATATAATTAGTCTTTGTTGTTATTATTATATGATATAGTACCACTCTTCAATACAATTAGTAAATATACTAAATAACAGTTAACAATTAAAAATTATTATATTTAACAATTAAAAATTATTAAAATGGATATCAAGCCCTGGGGTACCTCCATTCGCAAATGCCGTAGAGAGGAGGTAGTACTGACAAGGTTGAGAATAGGTCACACGAGGCTCACCCACTCCTATCTTATTTCAAAAGAAACGCTCCCGAACTGGCAGAATAGGAACAACAAACTAACAATAAGCTATATTTACAACAATGACCATATTTCACACCACACCTAGCATAGGACTAAATAGCATAGGACTAAACCCAGATATTTCAAAAACCTTTGGAGAGGATGATAAAACAATAGAATTAGTGTTTCAGTTTTTAAAATCACAACATTTACTGACAAAAATATAACATTGAACGGAAGAAAAATAAAAAATAAATAAATAAAATAATCAAATTAAAAATTAAATAAAATTAAACGAATATAAGGAAAATTAAATAAAATATAAATTGCGCTGATGACCAATGAAGTTTGGCGCCACTATACAAAAACAAAGAAACAAACTAAATAACAGTGATTTTTGTATTACTATGATAATAATAGCTAAAAATTTTAAGCTATTATTATCATAGTAATACTAGTAGTATTACTATGATAATAATATTGGAAGAAGATAGTTGACCGTAAGAAGTAGATTGTAGGGAAATCCGGGTGTGCGGTCAATAAAAGTATCAAAATAGTAAAAGAAAATTATTGATTGCTAACCAACGCTTCACCTCACATTGCAGGGCTTTGTAAGGGCTGTCAGATTGAAACAGCGGGAACAACATCATCGCCAGCCCTGACGAAGTTCTGAAAAGTGGGGCGAAACCTTGGTTAACAAAATAGTTTTATTTTACCATTTTGATACCTTTATTGACCGCCACCTGGACTATCTTCTTACAATATGTTAATAATAGTTCTAATATAACGGCTTAGCAAATCCGAAGTATCATTGTCGATACTACTTTAGTGCGTGTTCCTGTGTAACGATAAAGATGACTCTTTAGTTATGTTCTTTATTTGTCAACACAACAATATTTACACTTGACATATATAACAAAACATTTATAATTTACAGTTTTTCAGATAACAACACACGCTCTTCATAATTAATTAATTGTAATTGATCATATGGCGAGAGGTTTCAAATGGGTTTGCCAATAAAACAAATGTAAAATAATGAAACTTTAAATGAATTATAATTAAAAATATATTTAAAAGAAATCTACTTAAGAAATAAAAATGTTGATAATAATTTCGACAGTGGCAAACCCATTTCAAACACTCTCTTTGCAAACGTCAACTATTGCCGCTGAAGACGTTAATCATGCCACCACACTACCATTCGCTATCTACTTCCACCGACCCCTATTTAAGCCCAATCAGGACAGCCTTAGAATAAGTCCACATGAGACTTTTTGTCACCCTGGAATTCGCATTAAACCCGGAAATACGTGTTGGTTATTCTGCGGCAAATAGATGGTAGGATTCCAACATAGTTAAGATGAGAAATAAATTTTTACACAAAATTATTTCATAACTAAATAATACTTAAAAATTATGATAATTGTTAAATAATACATTTTTTCATTTTTGTAATTATAAATAATTTTTCAATATAATTCACTGAAATTGCAATAAATTAAAAAAGACATTTGTTAATCTCAATTGTTATCGATCATAACTTTGATTTAATTATTGATTAAAATACAACAAAATAAATTATTTAAAACTGTATATACCCACTTAGTGAACACGATACACTTGATTTTGTGCTTTTTATTTACTGCAATTAGGATGATTGATAATATTTATTCATCCTTATTTATGTTCATCCACCTAATGTCATAATTGATTCATTCAAGAATTAAAAAAAGTTGACAATAAACGAGCATCAAAATAATGATGTTATGAATAGTTCACTTATTCATATTCTGATTTAATTGACAGAAAAATCATTTTACCGAAAGTTAGGCAAAAAATACAAAAATTTGTAATAATCTATCACTTAGGATCTACAAAATTTAATACATCTTCGCCAAATATATTGATTTGTAAAAATAGGGAATCATACATATGAAAATGTATACATTTCCTTTCAATTCCGGTCATTATTTACAAATAGTAACAAATAAGATTATAATTTTAATTATTCCTTATCTGTTCTATATCTTGCAATATTGTTTACACTGTCCAATTTCAGATCCACCGTTATATATTTATTTTTTTCCCAGGTTCACCCATGCAACTCTTTATTTAATTTACGAATTTTACGAATATTAACACTTGTATCGTTCTCATATAAAAACTTCCTAAGTTCTAACATTAGCATCTCACAATTTATAAATTCTGGGGAATTTTTAAATGTGAGCATTTAAGTAAAAAACAGAAATTTAGAAACGAATCAGTTAAGCTGATATTTAGCTGTGTGTTTTCAAGCACATGTAAAAGCCAGGCCAATCTGTGTGAAAAATTAATTCTAGCACCTTATTGCTTTGTAAATTATTTTATATTAATAATATAGACGTACAATAAATAATTTAAAAATTCATATTAAAGAGTTGGCACTCAAGACCGGGGTGACTCATCCTTTGCTTCTTTACTTGAATAATAATTCAATATATTTTGTAATTATTGTTTTGGAAAATTATTTATAAAAACCCTACAGAATTTCATTAGTTTCACATCCATGGTTTACACCAGCTTAAATATTGTTTGCACCTCCCGCCTTATCATATACAGCATGGAAAACTGCCACACAAGCCTTGACTAAGCTAATCCTTGGAAACTAAGAATAAGAGTAGGATAGCTTGAGATATCACAAGTAGAATAGTGTGGGACCCAGCTCCCCTCTCCTTCCTATCATTCCCCCACCTCCTGGCATTCAAAATAAATACAGAATTATGTTAGAGATAAGAAGAATCTCGTTCTGACTCTGGAGTAAAAAGAAGTCGAATAGTGTTGTTGAATAACACTCAATGAGATCAGTTGCAAATATCAGATTGTAAATAAAACCTTTTACATTTAATGTTTTAGTCTCTGTTCTCTCTTCATTAAAAACAATTAAAGTCTATCTTAAACAATCCCGTCGCTTGTCTAAGGTCATCCAATAAGGGCAATCTGGACATACGGAGTTGAGCTTTGCGACTCTACAAAACTTTGGAATTCCTCTCATATACAATCCTTACAATCCAAATTCTTTAGTGAATCACAAACAAAATCAGCCATAAAAACCTTAATGTTCCATTTGTAACCGATCTAGCCCGATCAGGACATCAATCCTTCCATTATAAACTGGCTAACCACCCAAACCCACTAGTTTCTAACCTCGCTTCCTCTTCTATTCCTGATAATCCTCCAAGGCGCATGAAAAGAAAGTTGCCTGAAGACTTTCTAATGTAGAAATATTAGAGTGCTATCAATGGATTATGGTCTTATATCAAATTTACTAGATGTATTTTTATGTAAATACAGTTGTAAATATCAATAAATAATAATAAAAAAAATAATTATGAGCATTATTCAGATCGGTGACTAGATCCTCTTCTCCTAGATTTTAATGAAGGAAAGAACTAAGATATTTTCCCACTAGCTATTCCTTTTCCTCTTAATTATTCTAGTCCCAAATAAAAGTCAAATGAATAGTTACAAAAGGTTCTCATGTTGATTCCTGAAACGGTTGCCTTTGCACATAGGAGAGCCCCTATTGGGCACACCCTAACCAATCAATATAATGCAAACATTTACCGCCCCTTCTATTACATCTTGTTTGTGAGTCTGCCTCTGTTTGAATTCGGCTTTTCTCTGCAAGCGCTTTTTTATAATTTTTAAAAATAATTTTAGTGAATATATATTCAGATAAAAGTAATACATTACTTTCGTTTTGTGTATTTCTTTGTTTCACTCCTTACAAATTGAAACGACAATGTTTAATGAGCTCAATCCCACTATAAGTCAATCAGTTGCTAGTATTACCCGGTATTGGGATGCCATAGTTACTAAAAACAATTATCCAAATTATCTATGTTAATTAAGATTATTTGAGTTCTACAAAAATAATACAATTTTTGATTCCACTTCCAAAGGATTTTGTGTTTACTAGTTTATCAATTATATATCTTTATATTTATAAAATATTGTTAGCATTAAAACATATATAATATAATTATGGTTTATATATCGCAACAATTATATGTTAAAGAATATAATGATGGTGTAAATTAACTGAGATAAAAAGTTTTAATATTCATTTCAAGAATTGAAAAAATGAGGCATTTTTTGAATAAAATAATTAACCTGGGTAGAACAGCAAGCAAATAGTTTTTTAAAAAAAAATTGATATACATGTAAAATTGTATTTAAGATTGTCCTTAAATATGGTCGAGTTAGCCGAGATGTTGGACTTATGAGGAAATATAGATTATTGTGAAACACTTTTTTTTAATAACTTTATTGAATTTTACAACTGCATATACATAATACATTTAGTAAATATGGTTAAAATGGAGTGTTACAGGCGTGTAGACCAACTACCCACTGGTAGCACTCTAATGACATTTTAGACCAGCTAATGTCTCGTGGCCATCTTCTTTTCAGGCACCTCGGAGGATTGTCAGGAATGGAAGAGGATGCAAGGATTGTGAAACGTAAATTGGATAAAATTTATTTAACTTAAACATCATACTATCTTTAATTGGTAAATCCAACTATTGGACAAGTTGGAAATTGAATCTGGGTAAACGAAAGTAACGGATAAAATTTGTCAAAATTGATAACGAATAATTTTTAAAAATTCCCGACATTAGGAAAAAATGAATGAGCCATTTTCGAAACAAAGAAATGTCGAGAAAAATGGATGTTAGCAAATTAAAATAATGGGGTATTGATAACATTAATAGAGGACCATTTAGGTACAAATCGGTGAAAATTTTTTTTACGAAATAGTATTATTTGTAGTATCTATGTATTATTTGCAGTGGTATGATCTTAGATTTGACTAAAGGAATCCAGCGAAAGGCTCGAATTCAAATTTGTTAGTAGATCCCGTGAAACGTGAGTCGAAATTTCTGATTCTGAGGATAAAAATATATGCCGATTAGAACAAGAGGCCAAGAGGAGAAAAAAAGGCAGTTACATCACCCCAATTTTTGATTACTTAATTGAAAAGTAGGTATAATTTATGAGTCTGCCAAGTATAGGTAGGGGGAAGAAAAATGGCGGCTGTTTCAAAACCTTAAATATAATTAATTTTTTATTCGGAGCTCTATATCTTTAAAACTACCAACAACAATAAAAATCTAAGAGAGCATCATTTAAAGTTGAGTAAATTTGATAAAATGTACAGATGTCTATTAGCACTCAAATTAAAGCTAGTGTAATGGGTTATAAAGTAGTGCATGAGGTTTATTTTCGTAGGAGTAGTAGTTTTCATGAAATTTGCTAAAATAAATTGATTTATAGTTGTTCGGACGAATTTTCATTGAAAAAACTACTACGAATATAAGTGTCATAAACAAATTTATAGTAAGTTAAATTTCCTTTAATTTGAGTGTTGGCAGACATATGTGCGTTTTACGAGTCTAGAGATATATTTTTTCAAATATCCAACATTTTATACGAACAAGAAATTAACATTTTGTAAGTATATTATGTCAAATATCATAAAAATTACTACTCATACAAAGATAAACACTATTTCCTAGTAAATTTAACTAGTTTTAATTTGAGTGCTGTTAGACATCTATACGTCCAATGGTTTTTGAAATAAAGTTTTTCATAAATCAAACCTATTGCCCGAACAACTATAAATCAATTTATTTTAGCAAATATCATGAAAACTATTCCTTCGAAGGTAAAGGTCATACTACTTTATAGTAGTTTAATAATTAAACTATCTTTAATTTGGTTACTAATAGACAACTGTACGTCATAGTTTCTCAAAATAAATTATCTTGATTTTTAAGAAATGTTGTTTTTTAAAAACCTATATCTCGAGTATTATAGAACATAAATAGCTCTATTAGGACTTTCAACAAATTTACTCTACTTAAAATAATGAGCTTTTAGATTTTCTTTTTTTTTTTGGTAGTTTTAAGATATAGAGCTCCGAATGAAAAATTAATGTTTTTTTTAAGGTGTTGAAACATCCACCATTTTTTTATTCCCCCTACCTAAACTTGGCAAACTCATCAGTTTTGACTAGTAATTATACATAGTTTTCATTAAAGTTATCAAAAATTGGGGTGAGATAACTGCCTTTTTATCTTCCCGGCTCTTGTACTATATGGTTTGGCCCACTTTGCGTTTGCTCAAGACAGACGAAGAACTGTGGCGAGAATCGTTCTGGAAATATAACGAAAAAAAAAAAAGGTCTCAAATAGGAATAACTACGAAAAGAAGAATGACCTCCTCAGTATCTCATTTATCTTGAGAAAATAGGTTGAAATATCAATTTTAATATTTTCTTATATTGAGCGCTAGCCAACTTCTCTTTGATTAAATACTGTAAGCTATTCGATATTTTTTACTTTGAGCATTATTGTAGAAATGTCTGAAATTCGGATCCCTTAATCAGGGGTCTTTGTCCAGATATTGATCAGAATATCTGATATGTACACTAATTTCCTAAAGAAAAAAACATAACAGGAAAACACCATCTACAACACATGGGGAAAGTATACGAGAAATAGAAAATAATATAATTTCTCAAGAGGAAAAGTGAACCAACGTAATGTGTTATGGTATTTGTAACTAATGAAGGCGCTAAGAAAACAGTATCTTATATTAAATTCTTAAACGAAAATGAATGCTGTTGTCATGAAAACTTTACATCTGTGGAATCTTTAAATTAACAAGCTTTCAAATTAAGGAAACAATAACGAAAACAAAAAGGTAGTAACATGAACTTTACTGTTGAGACAAATTTATTGTTAATATATCTTTAAAATAGCAGCAGGAAAACGATACAGAACAGTATTTTATAGATCATTATTTGAAAGTCATTTTGAGCTAAATAATCTTAAAACACATAAGCCGTAACATGTGTATTGTTGTATTTAATTATATATAATCATTACCCTTTCTTGAGACTGGTTATTATTATTTAAATAAAATAACTTGTTTCCAATTTCTCAATCCAGTATGTCTCAAAACGAACTTTATTTCTTTAAAAGTCCAACGTTTCGGCCAATTGGGCCATTCTCAAGGACAATCTTAAATACAAATTAACATCCACATCAATTTTAAAAACGTTTTGCTGTCTATTCTACCTAGGTCGATAATTTCAGTCAATATTACCCTATTTAATCAATCCTTCTCATTAACATTAAAATGTTTAATCAAAATCAATTTACACTTTTATACTTTTCACAACAGATACAGATTTATTTACAACGATTTATTTTCGGGATCAGCAGAGATACGGACATAACCGAATATTACGGCGAGCTGAAGTGGCTCTATCCATCCTCCCTATGCCAGTATTTCCTAGTTTTCTTTCTATTCCAACCAATTAGAACTGAACGCCCCTCCTAAATCCTTGAAAAACTGCAATTCAAATTCTCTGTCCAATCTCGTACTACCAGGTCCCGTTTATCTAACATCTACCCACTACCTCACCGAACAGCTGCGTTAGATAAATCGTTTTTTACCCGAGCTGCATATCTCTGGAACTCCATTCACTCTGACATACGTCATGTACCAACCCTTCTATTTAGTCACCTTTTGCTACACCAATCTAATCCATTATTATAATAGTACAGATATGTTTCAATCACCTTTTTTGTTCTGTTTTTTAATTAGTCAGTAAGTTTCTTAATTAATCTATTTTTTCTTCTCTGTATATAAAAATAAATGTGGCAACACTGTTTTATGGACAATAACTGTTATTCTAAAATTAAAATTACCTTTGTAATTGTTCTAAATGGACCTTGTCCCAGAACAATAAACTATTTTTCATTTCAAGTTTATTATGATCAAGTATAAGAGTGTAAATTGATTGTGATCAAAAGGTTTAATGTTAATGTGAAGAATTGACATAATAGGGTTATTTTGGCTGAAATTATTGACCTGAGCAGAATAGCCTGCAAAAAGTTTTTAAAATTGATATGGTTTGTTTCAATATTGTCCTTGAGGATGGCCAAATTGGCCAAAATGTATGACTTTTTAAGAATTAAAGCTTGTTTTAAGACTTGAATTGGATAAAAATTTTTTGAGAGCTGGTATTAGTATTCCCTTAATAAATACAATGAGATCTCTGTACAGAGTGAAACTTGGCTCTTACTTGTCTGAGCCTTTTTCTGCGTCCAAGGGTATTAAGCAGGGATGCAGTATGTCCCCAACCCTGCTTAAAATTTATTTACAACATGCAGTAAAGAATTGGAGCGTACGGAAGGGAAAGGCATTGACATCAACGGACATATGCTGCTTTCACTTTTCTTTGCCAACAACCAAGCAGTGGTCACATATAGCAGGGATGGCCTGGAAGAAGCGCTGAAGGCCCTGCGAAAAGACAGCCTATGAGTTCGACAATAAATGGGGACGGTGAGTCGGAACCAGAGGTTAGGAGGTGAGCTGGTCCGACAAGAAGGTTGACTAGAATGCTGCACCCAGTTCTCTGGAATACGGTCGTCTCAGCGGACAGCAATAGGCAAATTTTTAGAAGTATTGTTGAGCCCCCACTTAACTATACCGCAGAAACCTGGGTACTTAACCCAGGTCTCTACTCCAAACCACAAGTGGTAGAGATGGATCTCTGGAAGAGATGCCTGAGGATTATCCGCCTGAATAGAGTCAGGGATGAGGATATTAGGACCAGGCTAAGAGTGACCGAAGGAGTTTCGGAGGGTTTGGAAGGGGTAGACTGCAATGGTATAGGCACTGTCAGCGGGTGCCAGAACGTAGGTGGCCGCAATGGAAACCACCAGGAAGACGAAGGAGAGAAAGACCCCGAACGCGTAGAAGGATTGCGTGAAGGAGAACATGACCGGCAAGGGACTTGAGGAGGAAGACTGGTGGGATAGAGGGAAGTGGAGGGTCGCTCTGACTAAGCCAGGCAACCCACTGAGGAAAAAAACTTGCAAAAGTAAAGTAAAAAAGAAACCGAATAAACTTTCTTCGTCGCACTAAATTCAAAGGAATTGGATTTTGTCTTAAGTCTCATTCTATTTTCGTAAGCCTTCCACATATTTATCAACTCTTGCTATGTTTTACTATTTTTCACTTTCCGAATAGTCATCAAATCATTGTTTACATATTATTTATAAAAATTAAAACCTACGGTAAATACGAATCGCTAATGATTTATGTAATAAACATTCCAAGTGTAGAAGTCTAGTCAGTAATACATTTTTTTTTTTTTAAAGAAAAATTAGTATTTTCTTTTAGTTAGGAAATGAGGGTCCATATTACTCTCACCTTTATGATATTATTCCCACCTTAATCATATTATGAAATATATTTTCAAATTATGAAGAGGATGGTCAGGGTTGCGGTCAAAAGACAACAACAATAAATAGTTGTTAACTATTTCTGTTCTCTTTTGACCGCAACCCTGACCATCTTCTTCATAATTTGAAATTATACGGTCAATTATTTATAAATATAATAATATACTTAAAAATGTGCAATAAAATGGTATGATGGTAAATATAATCAAAAAGGAGATGAAAGTAATAACACATTATAATCTGTAAACATAGACTTAGTAAACAACAAAAATCAAAACTAATCCCTATTTGAATTTCTGAAATATTAAAATATGGACTTTTCATAGGTAATGAACCAATACTTACACATTTAGTTTATGAATCTACTTGGACTATAAATTGATATTTAAAGCCAATAGGAGAGCTACATTAACTTTAATTAAAATTATTATTATTACTATATTACATTATTTGTAAAAAATCAAGAGCATAAATTGGTAATATATTATATTACCAGATATGTCTTTATCGACAACAGGTAATGTGGATATTTAAAATGATGGCCTTATATATTAAAAATTATATAATAAATATGTATTAATAGAGATACAATGAACTGTTAGATATGTAAAATTACTACTATTCAAGTTGTATATGAGAAAAAAAAACAAAAAAAAAACAGTCCAACTCGGACAGAGACGGTTCCAAGTGACCGAGAACCTGGTGACCTGACTGACCAGGAGGTGGCTGGACACAGTGACCCTCTAGGCTTACAAGAAGTGTACAAGGAGATGTAAGTTGTAAAGATATGGAGTGAGGGGGATGTATAATGTGTTGCTAGGCAACCAAATGACGTATCGATCTAGATCTACCCCCACCACTTACACATGTGTTAGCGCCCCATCTCACAAAATAGAAAGTGAATGGGTTTGCTTCAAAGCGAGCTATGCCCGCTAAACCCTCCACGCTAGCTCATCGCACTGATAATTGTATCCATATATTTAATTATAGATATATGCTGATTAATGACAATTAATAATACTGTCTATATTTAATCCTCATCCGTCCTTGAAATAAAATAATTTGACATAAATATTAAAATATTATGTCGGTAGAAAAAAAAATTAACAATAAAGGAAATAGGCTTCAAATAATGCAGGATACATTTTATGTAAACGTTTTACAATGATGCTGCTAGTTGGAATGGTAACCAGTAACAAGCATTTTATTATACTATACCAGGGGTGTTCAACTTATCTGTATATAATATCTACTTTTTGTCTTAAAAGTGTGTCGTGATCGTCTTGTCATAGGCGTACTCTAAGGGGGAGAAGCGGTGTGAAATGCCTATTATGTTTATACAGAGTGTTTTAGTATCAGGTGCATTCCAGCGAGGTATGAGTAGATAAGTAATATACGTGTTCAAAACTATTTTTTATTTATTAAATCACTTATTACGTTTTCGAGATATAATTGACTAATGAAGAAAATAAATTTCCAGACCCAACTTTTGATTGCATCGGTACATGCGGTACCTAAAACATTCAATTTTCCGACTCTTGTTCAAGATAGATTTTTACGAACTTAAAATACTATTTAATTTTTTTTTTTTATCAACTTCAATGTATAAGTTGTACTATTTGATCGTAAATATGAAAAAGTGCACAGTAAGGTTGATAATTTGATTTCAATATTTCACTTTCGCGTTTCTGTTCTTTTTTTTTTTTTTTTTGGTTAGGAACATTTACCATGAAAGAGTAGTATGACTTACTTTTTGCTAATCTATTAATAGCTCGCTGATTACACCTCGTACTGAAATATATCTATATTTCATCTACGGCTTATCTACGTACTTACGTATCTACGTAAAAAGAACAACAATAATTATTTAAACGGCCAAAAAACTCACATCCAAGGGAATTAAATTAACATGGATAATTAAAACTTTTGATCTGAAGTATGTCTGAAACTATTGCTTGAGTAGTGTTGTCTTCTACAATCGCTTCAAAGTCCATTGTATACGGAATCCCACAGCAATCGACGATCAACACAAATTAGCCTCGCAATCGACTTGTTGGAAACCCCTTTATTATACCTTTAGTTTCGTGAGCTATCATTTTCTCTAAAAATAATCATATATAAATAATGATATTCACAAATATATCACAACAAAGGCTCCAAGAGTGATTCAAGCTGCACTGAGAACTATTGTGAGACATACTTCATAGTAGAGTAGAAAATTGGTAAGACACAACACCCTCTAAGCACCATTCATCATTAATACGTTGGTTTCAAACACTGTTGGTTCAAAATTCCTGTACATGATCAAACTGTTACGCAACTACAGAAATTGTGCAACGCTGTTAGGATGGTTTAATTTGTTGTGCAGTTGTTTATAGTGAACCAGTTGAGATCTAATATTTTTTTTTTATAACAGCACAACTATTGGATCATGTATGGTGGTTTTTTTTTGCAGTACGGTGGCCTCAGAATAAATTAAAAACTGTAATAACTAATTTTACTACTGAAAACACTAATGATGATTCATGGCTTGAACCGAATTCTTGAAATGAACCATTTATCATAAAAGAGCGACCACTTCCCCCGATTCCTTTCACCAAACCAATACACTCTGACGTTCCAAAAAAAGAAATAATAATAAAGTAATTAGGCAGAGTAGAAATTTTCTATAGTAAAGCTACTAATGTATTTGTACGAATACATATCTAATATGAAATGTGTCCTTTAAATGAGAGGTCATTGTGGGAGCAGATACCATACTTTAAAACTAAAAATTTCATGACACATAGTCCGATTCTAAACGGTATGGGATAAAAATTGAATTTCGTGTTTGTAACTGTTATCCGTGTTATTTCTCTGAAAACACTTAAATAAATCTACTTCAAAGCTCCCTTAGAGAAATGTAAGAGTTAACAAATTATAGGTGAGAAAATTTCCTAATGGATCTACCAAAAAAAACAAAATTAGCGTTCCATGACGCAAAGTTGAAAATTAAATTTTAATATTTCTAAAAATCCTTAAGCGCCCATAATTGGTCAATGAAATAATCTTGTTTTTGTAACCACATCGAAGCTTAATAAATGAAGAAGTTTTTTTGAGATCCGAGATAATTACAACTTAACTATTGAAGAGTGATGGCATACTTCGGACATCTGAAACGTTTTAAGAAACAATAAACTTTAATTGTTTTTGTTCCTCTTAAGGTACAGCATCTTCTCCCACAATATGACTATTCAATTATTGGACACCCTGTATGTAACACCTGACATAGGTGACCAATTATGTCGGAAAGTAACACTGTTTCTTCCCACCCTCCTTGAAATATGTGAGGCCCATCAGCCTACAGGAAACAAGCGACACCGACAGGGCAAAGGAGGGAATGATTTTACTCCATGTAATTGTATTGGTTAATTCAAATTTCTTTCTCTCAATTTACGTTGCACTGATTCTCAAACAACGGGTAATTTTGAAATTTCCAATAGACAAAATGGTTTCCAAGGATCAGAATACAATCACATAGGTTATATCCGGCCTTCGAAATGTATTGCTAATGAACACGACGAATCAATTTTATTGCAATATTTTATAACTGTACTACTTTCCATGAGCACTTCTATTCTAATCTTGATTATCATCCTACAGTAAAATGTTTACATTCAAATATATCATGTCTAAATGTTCAATGAAAAAAGTTCTAAGTACTGACAAAGTCCATATTTATTGCATCAAAAAATCATTTCAATTATTTTTTTATCGCGTCTGAATATGCTGTCGGATATTTCAAAATAAGCTCCTAAATAAAACTATGTAAGCATTTTTGCAGAGAAAGAAAACCTCAGAAAAAAAAAATTTGTTTTCTTTTAGATCCATATCAGCGGTTCTGAAAGGAAAAATAACAGGTTAGTACCTTCTGTATAGTCACTGTTGTAGATTGATATAGTTATTGCCTTTGTTTAATTTTTCTTTACATTTTTTAATCCGTAAATTTTGGGTAAATCGTGCTTGGTAGAGGTTTTAGATAAGAGATATCCTAAAAAATTTTTTTTTACATTTTGGAAAATATTAAATTAAAATTACTTAATAAATAATTCAAAACACTATCCAATTATAGTCTCAAAACCTTTATTTCTTTTACACGTCCAACGTTTCGGCCAATTCGGCCATCTTCAGGGACAATCCACTCAATATCACTATGAAAACATATAATTAACACTCTAAAAACTTCATTCAGGCTATTCTGCCCAGGTCAAAACATTTATCACAACCTTGCTTGCAACAAGATTAGATAAATGATTATTAGATAAATGTTTTGACCTGGGCAGAATAGCCTGAATGAAGTTTTTAGAGTGTTAATTATATGTTTTCATAGTGATATTGAGTGAATTGTCCCTGAAGATGGCCAAATTGGCCGAAACGTTGGACGTGTAAAAGAAATAAAGGTTTTGAGACTATAATTGGATAGTGTTTTGAATTATTTATTAAGAAATTACCAGTCTCAAGAAAAAAAATTTAAGATTATAATTAAATTAAAATTTTGTCTTAAATTACACCAAAATTCATAATAAACTATCCTCTTTTTTTTTTTTTTTTTTTTTTTTTTTTTTAAGGAAACAATAGAACTATACCGAAAACAATAAATAAGGTATTGGTTTTTAAATTAGAATATATAGATAACAACTCAATTAATTATAATCATCTAAAATAGGCTAGCCCTTCAAGTAAAGAAAAAGAGAAAATAAACATTATACTTAATTAATATAAACCACTGAAAATAAATAAAATAAGTTTGTTACTTTGGATAAACTGATTTATTTTATTCCTTTATAGATAAAGGAATATGAGGATCTTTCCCTTTCGTGGTGAGATTTATGAAGTTAGGATATTAATATATGTAAATTAACCAAAATTATCTTTTTTTATTATAATAAATTATAATTTCTCAAAATTACAAGGCTATTCTTGTAGAAAGTTAATTATATGTAATAGCAGATGTTTAGTGATATAACAACGGCTGATGATTAGACTGAGATGCAAATGGGAGGATTGCCAGACCTTGTTGAATTGGGTTTTGATGGAAGTCAGTGGAGGAAGGGATGTAAGGGCCAATGATATCAACATCAACATTCTTAAATTCTTTATTATTTAATTTATTTTTTAGGAGTAATAATGACACTAAGTACAAAATTTATTTAGTTTATTGTTTAACAAATAAATTTATTTATATAACTTTCTAAAGTAAAGTATATAATAGTTTTATTTTCAACAGAATTTTTACGGGACATACAAATGTTGCTTGTATAATAGTATAACGTAACAGAAAATTATATTAATTATCAACTGTTAAATATACTTTATTTTAATTATTTTTCACTGAGT